>NC_056725.1:1557586326-1557816326 GCF_019279795.1 Protopterus annectens
TTACTTTTTTTCCATTGCAGTTCACTTTTGTTAGCTTATTCTTGTTATTATGAAATTAAACACATCCAGATGCCTTTGCATGTATTTCTATACAAATACTTTGGTGCTGCATTTTTCATACTGATTAGTATGAATTTATTCTTTTCATAAATATTGTTAGATTAGGGACTTCCATTTCGAAGTAGTTATTAGGCATTAAGCAGACTAAAAGGTAAAATATGAAGTGTCAGACATTTTAGAAAAGACAATTTATTAGAAAGTGAAGATAAGCATGAAATGGGCAGAAAATACAGAAATACAAAATGTTCTTTTCCCAAGGGAAAGATACAATCTTGCCAGCTACAGAATGTTCCTTAATGGAATGTTAAGTAGAGCACATGTAAGACCAGGCTTGGAAACCAAGGTTATCAAGGCTAACGAGGCGTGTAAAGCATTACAGGGTTTTGGTATTATTAAAATATACTTCAGATACAGTTAGTAAAGTCAGTCAGTTAGTTAGACCTGACATACAGAAAAGAGTAAGCTAAATACAGCCACTCGAACCTGAGTACAGAAGACAGGTCAAATAAAGACTATTTCAGTTTACATCCTTCAGGACAATCAGAATATCTGTGGAGAAACTTTGGATATATTAAGCAGTACTGTTATTACTAACCAGCATTCCAGCATTTCTACAGACTGTTACTGTTTATCAGAACTGTTAATGAAGACAGTATTCGGATATTGTAAACATTTAATAAAGTCTTATTAAATGAACTACAGGGTTTGGAGAATTCATTCTGAAAAGTACACAAGACTTGGTCCATAAAGGAGACACTGGCACCTGTTGAGTACAAGTTTGGGTAATTAACAGATAAAGACTTTTGTTCCAGTCTCATTTCAGCTGTTTCCAGTTAATTCCAGTATAGTACAGTCTTATCAATTCTTTCAGTGGCGAGCCAGCCAACCATATCAGATCTCTTTTTTCTTTCCCATGACCGTGCTTCTGTTTAAAACATTCAATATCATCTGTTTTTTTTTTTCTTTTTCTTGTAGCACTTCCTCAGTCACATCCTTCTTCTGCTGGCCCAGTGCTTCTTTGTCAAGGCAATATTTTCCCCAATCTCTTGTATTAAGGATCTTAAGTTATTACCTGCATCTTTTAATGATTTTTCTTGTGCATGTCTTTCTTTTCCTTTTATTTCTTTTTTTTTGTTTTGTTCTTGCTGTATATCCTCTTTCTTTTTTATGGATTGCTTCTTCCTTCTGTCTAAAGTAGCTGCAATTATGCTATCATATACAAATTTATAAACCCATATCAGGTCACATCTACAATCAGTAGCATACTGTAAGCAATGTTAAATTCCTTAGTATTGTTTCATGCCACAGTCTCTTGACTAAAATACATTTTTGTGAAATGTCTTTGAACCATCTCAAAGTTAACTGTATATACTTTAATGGAGTAATTGCACACACTTGTTTCAGATTCTAATACTGATCTCACAATACTCTTGTGATGTTAGTCTCATAGTTCCAAATCCCTTTTATGATCTGGTTACTTACATGTTCTTTAAGCACCATTGTTTTCTGAAATTAATATTCCAAGGTCTACAAAAAGAGCTTTATTCTGCATTAACCTTTCCTACATGCAGCACCTCATATTTCTTAGTGTGAAAAGACATTTTGTTTCACAGAGACCATTTATATAATTCATCAGTATACTTCTAGAACTGAGCCCTATCTGCTCTAGCAGTCACAACATGTGATACCATGGCATTGCCTGCAAATCTTTGTATCCAGGATCTATTACAATGGAGTTTTCTATTTGACAATGTGTCAGGGAGGTGGGCACATGTACCAGTGTCAGCACTCATAACACTCATGCTGCTGATGGGGAGTTGGGCACCTAGCATTGTCATTCTTTGGATTATATCCATGGGGAAATTGAACATGTCTTCAAATGTCATAGTAAAGGGGATTCTCTTAGGTGATGATGGGAAAATGGGCATGGAAAATGTGGTGTGCTCTTTTTTTGCTTTTTGTTAACTGCATTAAATCTAAGGATTATTTTGTTTTAAGAAGCTGATAGTTGTTAGCAATTGGATTGGTGACAGCAGAGTAACACTGTGAAGGATATGTTATTGTTAGGAGTAAAAACTTAAAAAGGAATGAGTCTTTTGGTTACAAAATGGTACAAATAACAATATTATTTATTGCAAGAATTAAATTTGTCAATTGTTTGACACTACAGGGACCATAAGAGACCGTCTCAGGAATTTTGGGAAAATATAGTGAGTGGACTGGATCTACACACACACACACGCAAACAGAGTTTAAACCTACTGGAACTGATGATGGCATTTTGCACCCTGACTAATTCCATTGACTGGGGTCAAAATGTGGTAATTTGTGACTCCGCAAGCTCACTTTGCCTTGACTAATCAAAATAAAAAACAATACAACGCTAAATCTTCCTGCGACCTGCATTTGATTAATTTCATTAATAAGGCATGAGACGAGTTTCATTATTATCTGCATTATGGAAGCTATGTGCAATTATTTCTATTTATATCAAAATGAAAATAACATTGGCAAATCAAAAAGCCATTCTTCTTGTTAACCTGCATATATGCACAAAAATGCCACTAGAATTAGTTAATTTTCCAGTACCCACATCTTGACCATCTCTCAACCGTCCAGATTTTCACAGTATGTCCAGATTTTTTTCATATTTTTGGTCTGTTCCTCATAAAATATGTGGTTTTCTGGCAGATCACTGAGGATTAAAAAGTCACTATATGACAGACATTTGAGTTTCAAACTTCATAGTCTTCAGAAAATGCAAGTTAATACAAACACTGATATTCTAGCAGCTTTCTAAGTTTATAAGAACAATATCTAAAATCTATTCCTATTTCTGGGCCTTTGTCACCCCATTATTTCAAGCTTTGTCCAGATATTTTTTTCGCTAAGAGGTTTAGAGGTATGCTTTTAGCACTGGTTCATTTGCAGTCCTCCAATGTCTAGCATCAGAAATAAAGGAAACATCTGTTTACATATTAAAAAACATGCATAATTCATAACTTCATTTTATCCCTCCCCTTCATACTGTGTGGTAGCCACCATCCCTAACCACATCCATATCCACATGGGGGAATCAAATTCCACATCCCTCTTACCATAATGATATACACCTCTAAACATATGTCCTCACTCCTCCTAACACTGAGTCAATATTTCCCTAAGCTGATTCTCACCATAGAACAAGGTAGGATTACCTGATACTTTAGAGCCATGCAGTTAAAGCTCACATACATATAAGAAACAGAAGGTTATGAATCAAAGTAAAAATGGATGATGATGAAACAGGAAGAGAGTTTGAGAAATAAGAAGAGAGCAGGATTTTGCTTTAGGAAGAATAACAGCAACCCTATAGAATATTTTATTCATAAAGAATCAAAAAGTATTCTAAGAAATAAACCAACACAGGAATGAAGAAAGGAGATTTTGTCAATAGGAATGACTGCAAATTGTGAAATAGAAAATAGGCAAGATGAGGCTGGAATTTACTGGACAAAATTAGCATAGGAACCAGGTATTGCGAGCAAATAACTGGATAAGAAAAGGCAGTAGCGTAGCTAGAGTGGGGTGAGAGGGTCAACTGCCCCGGGTGGAAAGTGTCATGTGGCAAGATCAGTCCATTCCAATCTTTAATGAAATAACTGCATTTCCAGTTAAACCTGAGTACTGTAATGGTCCATGTTTGCAGTTTACTAAAGTGTAAAAGCTTCTTCTTTTTTCAGCTTTTCCCAGTTAGGGGTCGCCACAGCAGATCACCTGTCTGCTCATGATTGGCACTGGAGTTTTACGGTGTTGAGTTGCCTGCCCAGCACCCAACCTTCCACAGAAGGCACACACACACTCACACACACACACACACACACACACACACACACACACACACACACACACACACACACACACACACACACACACACACATACACACACACACACACACACACACACACACACACACACACACACACTCAGGCCTAGGGCCAGTTTAGAGTATCCAATCCACCTACAGCATGTCTTTGGGATGTGGGAGGAAACCAGAGCACCCGGAGGAAACTCACATGACCACAGGGAGGACATGCAGACTCCACACAGAAGGCACCCCAGCCGAAGATCGAACCGGAGAACCTCTTGCTGTGAGGTGGCAATGCTAACTGCTGCACCACTGAGGCTGCCCTTAATAAAGTGTAAAAGCAAAAAAAAAATTCTACTTTTTTAAATAAAACCTGAGTGCTGTAGTGCTTTGTACAGGCAGGGTATTAACTGTAGCAAAATGGAAGAGACTCGAAGGCAGGATGAAGAAACAGGACTTGAATGGCTGGGCAGGAAGGAAAGGGTGTGTTAGGCATCTGTCCACCTGGCTGGAGTGCTAGAAGAAGGAACTTCCATTTTTTTTCCTTCAAAGGAAGAGCTGGGGAGTGTGGATCTATTATAAGTCGGTCGTTAGAATGTAGTGATCAGCTTAATCTGGTAATATTTTTTATTATTTTATTTATTTATTTTTTTTGCTTATCAGTTGAAGAGTTGAGGAGGTGGAGGCACTGGTTCATGGTACTGGCAGAGGGTGCTGGTTGAGGCAGCAACATGTCTGGGGAAAGTAAGAGAGGTGAATGAGACCAAGCAGAAGTTTGAACAGGTTAGAAACTACCTTGTTGACCAGGTATTAATATCAGAGTATAGGCACAGAGAAAAGTACAGGGAATGATAAATGAAAGACCATCTCTGGTACAGTTTTTAATTGTGTCTAGAACAGAGGTTGTTGTTAAAAAGGGGTAATAAGTAAGACATATAAACTACTGCATGATTACTATAAAAATCAATCAGGCCAGAGGAGGTTAGAAAAGACTGGAAAGACAGACTGAAAATACAACATTGGAAAGACATCTGTATGGTTCCCAAGTCTGCAACAAAGTCCAGAAGGATTAGGAATTCTACTTGGAAGTATTTGCACAGTTATTTTTATATGCCAAGCAGACTTCATACAAATTTTCTTCAGGAATTAGTCAAGCGCGGGAGGTATGATGGGAAAGAAAAATGTAATTAGGAACATGCTTTTTGTGGAGTGGAGTGAGTTGGCAGATTTTAAAAATGCTCTTCAGAAATGTTTGTGGGAACAAATGTCTGTAACTAAGGAATTGATTCCGTTTCGCTGGGGCACAGGATCTGAACTGCGTATACTGTACATAGTAAGGCCTTACTGTGTTTAATGCTATCGACTGTCAAAAAAGCAATTACTAGAAGAAGGAAATCATACTCAAAACCTATTGTAACTGAAGTACTAATTACTACAAAGGAGATAAAAGGACTTGAGGTAGGATGTTTAGAAAAGGAAAGGAGCAAAGTACATAGAAATAAATGGAATTTATGAGAATGATACATGCGGAATAGAGGACTGAGGTTTAAGGGATGGCAGGAATTGAGAAAGTTATGCAATGGTAGAGTAAATGACATATGTATACTACATGAAAACAGTGAGAAATATTACTACAGTTTTTCTTTTCTATTAATGTGTGTGTGTGTGTGTGTGTGTGTGTGTGTGTGTGTGTGTGTGTGTGTGTGTGTGTGTGTGTGTGTGTGTACTCACTTTATCTGCCTTCCCAATGGAACTAGAGTCCTCCCACTTATCACTCTACATTTCTTTTTATCTTATTACTAATACTGACTTTAACTTCCACAGATCCAGGAAAAGTTTTACATGGACATTATAAACATTCTTCCTGGTATTCCCTGAGGATTGAAGTACAATTGTATAAAATTATAGCCATAAAATAAGACCCACAAGGAGAGGTAGAACATTCATTCTGGGTGTTCTAATCAACAAAACTGCACTGGTCTGTACATTTTTTTAAATGGTTTTGTTTTCTTTAGAATAGATGTGTCCAACCTGCGGCCCGCGGGCCGCATGCGGCCCTCTACCTCTAACTCCAACATCGATGTACGCATGCCCCAAAACACTTTTTTGTTGTGTTTTTCACGCCCATGACCTGTAACTCTAACATCGGTGTACGCATGCACCAAAGCATCCTTCTAGTTTTGATTTTTTTGCACCAAAGAAGGGTCTGTGTGTTTGCGCCATTATTTCATGCCAAAGAATCAATGTATGTGTTCTTGCTGAAGAGGGACTCGTCTATGGATTTGCCGCCATTGCCTTTTAAAGAGACAGCACTTAACCTGTGTTAATAGGTAAGTATGGTGTGAGTGAGTGCATGCACGAAAGCAGAATGTTTGTGTGCGTGAAAGTGGAAGTGTGTGTGTGTGTTTATGTATGCATGACAGAGAGACAGAGACAGACACATGCACAAAGAGGCTAACGTACAGACAAGTTAGCTCACAAATGCATCCTACATTAAAAGTACACTTTCATTAAATTGCAGCGTTCCTGACAGGGAGAGTGTTGTATTGAATATGAAATCATACCTCTCAACTGTATGGATTTTCGAAGAATGTCTGGATTTTTGCCTCATCTTCCAATTTGTGTCTTTTGCTTAGGAAATAAAAGTAGTCATCCAAGGTAATGCAGTCCCAAGGAGTAAGAATGAGACAGCAGCCTAGGGTTAATGGGTCAGTAGTGGATTGACTAATGTGGGACTGTAGCATATAAAGTTTATTGTTTTTTTTGACAAACAAAAAATCACCCAGTACTGTCTTGTCATTGGTGGGTTCTAAGCAGTGATAGATTGGACAACAGTAAGCATATCTTTGGTGGATCATCAATACTGGCAAATCAGGTAGGCACAATGTAATTTTTTAAATGTTGGGGGTTTTAGTGTGTATATGCGTGTTTGTGTTGGGAGTGCTGCAATAGTAGATGATTATTAAAGACAGAGACTTACAAACTGTGGAAAATATGTTTCTTTGTTTCTAAACCTGATACTTGGGTACTAGGAATGCCAAAAATAGATTTTTTAAGACATAGCTTCTTGCCATTTACAGTGGATGGATATTTACATTTAATGGACAATGTTAGCAGTATGAGTGTGGTCCTGTAGGGATCTGGAGGATGCTAAGTCTACCACTGCCAATGTCTTGTAAAGTGACCTGGAAATGGATATTGGGATGTTACTGAAAAAATACAGCAAGTGGGCTTGGAAATGTAGTTTAATTATACAAAGTGCACTTGCAATTTACAGGCCATAATTTAATTTATTTCAGATAGTCCAGATCCTGGTAGATTGTATACCATTAGACTTAATTAGGGAGAGGTGTCATTCTGTGGAAATAAGCAGACCTAGTTTCAGTGAAAGCTATGTGGTTGTTTTCAGGTAGGAAGTTGCAGGATGTGGAGCCAATGTGTTTCATTATTTTTAATGGATTTGTCAATTCAAAGTATGGTTTTCTTTGTTGCAAAAGAAGGCAGGATTGAATGAGCCATATAATGCTTAACTGACAATAATGGGATATAAACATTATACGTGATGTATAATGTTTGCAGCTACACTTGTTTCAATGGTGTCTGTGATGCATAACTATTTTTGGGCCTGTGTCCCAATTTTATTTTTCGCTTTGTCCAGAATTCTTGCTCTAAGGTTGAGCAGTATGGTTCTATGCTAAATCAGAAGGTTGTATTTACCTTGAAAGACTTTTCAGCATAATTATGAGAAACAGAGCGTTTTTAATATCTCCACTTATTTCCAATATAAACTGCCATGTAACCTTGCAAATAACTTTCTTATTAAGATACTTTAATTCTTTTGGAATTGACAGGTATGCTTCATTGGTTCGGACGTAAGCATAGTGTGCTGTGACTGATTTCTTGCAGCAGTCTGTGGCTTACTTATCACAATAACCTTTCTGTGTTTCTGAGTGTGTGATCAATTTAACAGTTTTAAAGATGTTTTCCAGAATTAAATAAATACATAATAAATTTAAAAAAGTAATCCTTTCTTCACGTTGAGCTATTGACAAAGTGCGGGAATTTGTTTTTTTCAAAAGCGATGGTCAGCATTACAGCTTAGTAAACGGTCAGTCTGTGAATAACTTCTGCACAAATTAAAATGTCTTAATGTCAAATGGCTTTAGATTGGAGGGAAGTTATATGTTTACTCCTGTATGTAGTATGATCTTAGAGAGTTTATAGATTTCTTATTGATTTAATTTTTGCTGAGCAGTTGTTTGTTGATTTATTGATGGTCCTTTTGGTGGTGGGAAATTACATGGATGAATCCATCTCTATTATGATTGTTTTTTCAGATATTTTGACTTCCAGACAATTTCAATCAGTGAGACTGTGTCATGTGATTACCGAGGTTGCCTATTTTACAAGTAGGGGCTCCTTTTCTGTGTGTATGTGTGTGTGTGTGTGTGTGTGTGTGTGTGTGTGTGTGTGTGTGTGTGTGTGTGTAAGAGAGAGTGATTTAATATGAATATATTTTTGCAAATGGAATTCTTAGTTAAATAGGCCCCTCTTCTTAGACAAGTAGACTTGAGTAACCAATATTAGATCTGAGCCATCCAGCTGGGAAAGTTTAGTATGTGGATTTTCCTTCCTTTTTGATGAAGGCTATGCTACTTACTTAAGGAGTACATTTATGGCTATCCATCCAGTTGTAGTGTTGTTGAACTACATTGTTTGATAATGAGAGGAGATTTTTACAGAAGTTGAAAGTTTTTGTGTCAAGAACCTGTCCATACAAAGTGGCTTGTTTAAGTTGCAGTGAAGGCTGTGGTCTTTGTAGTGAGTGTTTTAAATATAACCAGTATTTCTGAGGTGGAGAAAGTCTCTTAAGGCAGGATCTTTCTTATCCTGGAAAGCAAGCCAGTGATGAAATTTATAGGTGCCAGTGAGAGACAGAGGAAAGCAAGAAGCTTTTTAGTCTGTTTGGATAACTAAGTGAACTCAGTCCTTTGACCTTTTTTTGTCAGAAATGGTTGTAGTCTTTCTTTTGGCAGGGTGTTTTGCTGAGGCACGTGCCAAAAGGGGTGTTGCACTCAATAATTGCTCTTGTAAAGGAAGAATACAGGGATGTTATGACCTCCTTGTCCCTGGATGAGATACCCTTACTAATGAGGTGGGCCATATAAAAAGCTTTCCGTACAACGGAGACAACGTGGTGGTCAAAAGTCAAATTTCTATCAACCTGGGTGCCCAATAACTTCACGACTGATTGCATGCTTACAACATTGTTATTAATGTGATAATTTGTGGGGACATCACTCAAAGGAGATGATTGTGCATTTTTTGGCATTTAGCTTGAGGCCATGTTTCTGGCACCAGTCATTTGTTTGGGTGAGACCCTCTTGTAGCTTATTCAGAATTGTTTTATTAAGTCAGTAATGTGAATTCTTTACTTTATTACAAATTTGTTGGCTTATTTTTATGGATTATAGTACTGTAGGACTGCTAATGTTGACATTGTATGTAGATGGACTGCTGGAGTGGTTTCCCCAGTGAGAAATGCTAGTGCTCTAGTGAATATCTGTTTATTTGTAAAAAAAAATCTATATATTAACTAAGATGTTAGAGTTAACTGTTAGATTAGATAATTAAAATCAGAATGAGAATTAGAATTTTAAGGCAAATATTAGGCATTTATTACATTTATTAATTGTTCAAATGCACCTACAGTACAGCCAGGGGGTGGACTTTGGTCTCCCGTGGTAGCAAAAGAGTTAACTATATGATATATTTTATATGCGGCCCCAAGGCAATTTCTGTTCACTCAATGCGGCCCCGGCAAGCCAAAAGGTTGGACACCCCTGCTTTAGAAGATCAACACTGGTTTCCATTAACACTGCAACACTTCCACAAAACTAAATCAATTCCTTACAGCAAGAAACCTCTACATAAGAATCTGTTTTTGGTAGAAAAACAACATTCATATGCATGTATGCATATGATAAAGTTAAATACTAGTTTATTTAAACAGGTAAAAGGGGGATGGAAGGAATTCTCAAGTGATCTAGTGCATCAGTAAGTACCTCATGAAACCATACTAGTCTATTTCAAGAAAGGCGACTATAGCGGTTAATCATAGCATCCTCTGGGAAAAGGGCAGTTACAAGTCCTGCTATGGCACAACTGTGTATAAACCTATCCTTCTCCTAGACTGAACTTCTCCCTTGTAGTATTTAGTGAGTGCATGGACAATATTTAAAAATTTCTCTCTATTATAGCTTGGGTAGAAACATACCTGAGGTATGCTGTTGCAGACGTAGAATGACTCCGAGCGTGATCTCAAAGGGGTTCTTTGTATGTATCACAAAGAAGAGTAAATCCAGTTACTTCCATAATATTTGCTCAATAACAGGTAAATCCTTCTTTACATTCATAATATAAAAAAAAATCAGTATTTCTGATGAGTCTTTAGGAAAAGTACCTTAAATCTTTGGGAAAATCCAGCACTCTGGAAGGTAAGGTAAAACAGTGGTAATTGAAATGATTTATTCATGGAAATAGCAAATACCACCCATGACAAGAAATGAAATAAGAGTTGTGTCACCCTTCATTATGAAACAGTGTAAACGGAGATTTGCATACTAGACTGCTCTGAAGTAACTGTATTAAATGTACACATGGAAGTATAACATTGTCAAGGTGAGTGAGCAAGGAATGGTAGCCATAGCTCTTAATACCAGTTTGTTTCACTTCTGACTGAGTCAGAATGTATGGCTGTAGGACGTTAGTGTCACCCTTAATGACACGGATATGCTAATTTAATGACTCACATGCATTAAGTGACATCTGCTGTACTCTAAAAGTCCTATATTATATGCATTACACACATTGACTCAGTAAACACTACTCTATCACTATAATATGTGTGTCATGTACCATACACAAATATATATTAACACTTGCAGACTAAGGCTGTGCAGTCACTACAAGAAAATTGATTATAATTAGACTTCTAAACCTAAAACCTTTAAAAACAACATGAACATTTAACTTATTTAGTAACCTGAACATCTGATGAAAGCTGATTTTTGTCAAGCTCAGTACTGGTCAGTAATATAAATTCTGAGTGAGCTATCATCCATCAAGATATTTTCACTTTGAGAAAGTGGTGACAACTTCTAAAATTCTAATATATGCATTAAATATTATGTGTCATAACTGACAAACAGCTGATTCTTACATGAGCCCAGCATTTTCCTATTTCTTTTATATACTGCATATAAGGACCTTGCAGCAGATATGATCTAGAATATTCCGTAGAACCATACTGTTTTTCCTTTCTGAAAACTGAACACTTTCTGGACAGTCTCTCACAGCAAACTTTCTGTTTCCATTGACTTCATTGTAACAAGTCAACAGCAGATTTGGGAAATGCATACATTCTTCGACTTTAGCAAAGCCTTTAGCTCAGAGAACCATGGTTTACTGATCAACAGACAACAGCAGTTTCATGCATATCCATTAGACTGGTAAAAGTTAAGGAAATGAATGTTAAGATAAAAGCTAAGGTTGGAAATTGGGTATCTTCAAGGGAAGGAATACCCAGGAACCCTCTCTTGCACCAGTGTTATTTATTATTTTATGATAATGGCTTTCATATTCCAGCAAAAGCCTGATGAATGAAATATGCTGATGAAGTTAAAACTCAGAACTTGTACTACTAAAATGGAAGGTTATACTAACATAACTGTCCAATTAAGATCAAGCTAGTTTTAAATCTGACCAAAACAGCTCTTCTGAAAATGTGAGGGTAGGTTTACCATACAACTATTTTTTTAGGGGGGTACACAGTTTACTTCTTTTAACATTGGGTTTTCCCTGCATAGAAAAGCTGCAAAATTAGCAGTTATACGCATACTGTATTAATCAATAGCAGTCTCAGATGGCTGCTGACCACTTTCAACTTGTCTATCACCATGCAAACATCTCTTTTTACTCCCTCCGTCTTTTATAACCAGGTACATACAGCCCAGTCTTGTCCCATATGTGAAAAATGTCTTTGTTAATTTCTCATCAGACTTTGAATGCTATATCACTTAAGGGCTGTTTCTTTTCTATATTACATTACATAATTTTTTTTTGTCTGTAAAATTATAACTCCAAGTGTGTATGCACTGCAGCAACTAAACAGACATAGTTTCATTGAGGCTTACTTTAAACACTCTGTCTTGGAACATGAAGCTGAGCTCTCCAAATATCACATACTAAGAAATAACAGCCCGAAAATAAGGGTAGGGATCTTTGATCCCCATATTATCCTTGCTCCTCCATTATTCTCTTGTTGTTCCTTCTTCATCCAACAAAGTGCAGGGGGGGGCTATGATTTTTCATTATTTGCTAGTAACTTCTAAGGCCTTTATATCATAGATGTTTTGAGTTGAGGACTAATGGTGTGGCAATGAATGCCAAGAAATACTGCATGTATTAAAATGAAATGTTTATTATGCTATCTTGTCTGCAAAACCTACAAAAGTTGTTTGAATATATATCTTGCTTGACTGAGGAAAAAGAGGTGGCTTGTTATATCTGATAAATGGCAGCTAGTTGAAAACTCTAATGCCCCCACATAGCCACCAATTTATACCCTATTTAAAACATGAAAGGATACACGGGAGAGATATATACAGATCAGTGAACAGATTAATAAAGTGCAATAAATATAACTGGTTAATAACAGATGTCAGTAACTACATAGAAACATAAGTGTTTTTAGACACTAAGAGCTGTGTGAAAAATGTCTAAACAAATATATTTCATGCCAACACAATTAGAATGTTGTGTTAAGAAGACTTATGTTGTGATTGGTTAAAGCATTATTCCCCAGGTTGGTAAGACAGTGACTGGATCTCATCTACCCTTTACAGTCATTATCAATTGATTCCCATTGGTGACATTGTGAAATTAAAAACAACTGCACAACTTAATTTCTGAAAAACATCTATGACTCCTGTATACAGTTCTGGAAAATGAACTGCCCTGAAGAACCCTGTATATCAATTCATTGAAAACAGAAATACATACACACATAAATATTTCAAGCATGGGCATTAATGCCCTTCTAGCTTGCCAATGTACCAAAACACTTGTTCCCAAAATAACTGTCCAGGCTGTTCTTAAAAATATCTAAACACTTCTCATTCCTATAGAATCTTCTACATAGGTTGTCTGATGATTCTCTATAACTTTTTGATAACGCCAAACATTCCCAGAGGTAGTTGGCTCTAAATGCCCTTTATACCTGAATAAAATCTCCTCTTGGATAATCTGTAAGAGACACTGTACAAGATCAGATATTTTAGTCTTTCATAATAACTTAAATTTTCACATCCATGGATGCCCTTGGTATATTTCCACTACACTCTTTTCCAGTTTACATATGCTTGTTTTCTTACAAGATTTCCATATTGTTGTTCCATATTCCAGTATGGGTCTAATGTAACTAACAAACAATGACTTAATCATTTCTGATTTCATAGACTTTATAAATCTTTTTATACAAGCTATAACTATCATTAGCCAATTGGTTGATATGATTAGAAATACTCATAGCTGGATCTACCCTGATACCCAGGTTCTTTAATGAGTCTATAGTTTCAATCACTGTGTGATGTATTAAATATTCACCTTTCAATTAATATCTCCTAAATCTCATATGCTTAGTTTTTGATGTATTTATCATATTATTCTCCTGTGCCCAAATGGTCAATTTAATCAAGTTATTTTGCAGACATGCCTTATCATAGCACATATAATCAGTTTACCCAGTTTCAGGTCATCTGTATATAGACTGTAGAACACCTCAGATGAAAAAAATTAGGTCTGAAAGATATGATCTAAACAAGTAAGGGCCTAGGACAGAGCCCTGTGGGACATCCTGACTGTAGCCAAGAATCCCATGTGTCCAATTGCTGTATGATACTTGCCATGTTCTATTTGTAAGCCATGTAGCTATCCATCTTATCAAGAATAGATCAATACCTAGTTGTACTAATTTATTGATCAGTGTTTTGTGTTTGACTCTGTCAAATGCTGAAATTAAATCTATATAAATTAAATCACAGCACAATTGTTCATTCATAGCTGCTATGTGATAGGACATAATGTTACAGGTGATAATAGATCTATTTTCATCATATGCATGCTGATATATGGTTTCAAGCACCAACCTGTCCAATTTTGACAATAACTGATTCAATATTACCTTCTCCATTATTTTTACTCAACATGAAAGTAGACTTAAAGGTCTATATAGCTCTGGGTTTGTCCTACTCCCCTTTACCTTAAAAACAGGTTTAATAAGTGCCTGTCTCCAATCTTGAGGAATACCCCCATATTTATATGACCTAGTGAATAATAGATATAATGGTACTGTAAATGTTGTTGAATTGTTCTCAGGTCATTATTACTAATTCCATCTCCACCCAGTGCTTTGTTTTGGATCCAGTTTTTGCAGTTCTTTTTCAATATACTCTAATTTGATTCCAGTATGTGAGGTTACCTGGATGTCACTAGGAAAACTTATCACCCCCTTTCTGGAGCCAAACTGTTTTGTATAAGATTTTGTAAATATATATATATATATATATATATATATATATATATATTTGTTGTGTCTGAGAGAATACATTTTAGAATCTGCACACAGTTTATCAATTTGTATGCCTTTACTCCTTCCACATCTTATGTATCTATAAAAAGGTTTCCTATTATGCTCAATATCGTTATATACAAAATTTTTCTTGATCTTGTCTCACACTATGCTTAGTTTGTTTGTCCAGCTTGTTTCAGTTTTCAAAGTTGTATTTTGACTTCTCTTCTATTTCTATATTTTTTGTCTCTCACCTTAATCAGTATCTTGTTCTTATGGAAGTATGTATATCTTCCTGACGTTGTATGCCTAGAACCTGATGTTAAACATGTTTTTGATTTTTTTGTACTCAAACATTTTTTTTTCAAAACTTTCCACATTCCATCTCCAGTTTTTCCACTGAACACATCACTTCAGTTAGTTTGACATAGTGACTGTTTTGCTTCCATATATTCTGCAATTAATCTTCTGTGCACTGGTTTAGATTTCAGTTTGGCAGACTTATCTAGCAACAAATTAACCTTTATAACCCCATGATCACTGCACATCAGTTGTGGTAAAACTTGACTTGAACTAACAGTACTTTCTTTAGGAACACAAACAATGTTTAGTGTGTTCCATTCCCTGGTAGTTTTTTTTAAAAATCTGAAGCAACCAGAGAAAAAAGAAGGCGAATTTCAACTAATTCATAGCCTCTACTCTCCAGATGGGACAACAGTCAATGGCTTTAGTTTGAAGAATGACACCAGTGTAAAATACTCCACTTTGGATGAATCAGCAGCTATTATTAGGATGTTTACGGAGCCCTGGTTGGATAAGCTTGATATTAAATCATCTTTTCATTTGTTATCCTTTCAAGAACAAGATTGACCAAGGCTTAGATATTTCACTGCCTCTACTATTTTGGCAGCAAAGGGCCAGTAACCAAGCTGTAATTCATTACCTCCACAACTTCCTCTTCACTGGGGTGTCAAAATAGGCACAGACATTTTCATTCACTTATGTGAACACTTGGAGGTCCCACTGGCTAAAGATAAGACAGAAGGCCCACACGGCTCCATTACTATTCTAGATGTGGAAACTCTAGTGATTAAACAAGCATTCAGACTGCCCAATGACAAGATACAATCCTTGAAGTTAGCCATTGATGAATTTTTGGTAGGTACCAGGACCAGACTGAGTCAGATCATATCGCTTATCAGGTTACTTAACTTTGTCTGTAGAGCAATCCCCTGGTAGAACACCCATTAGGTCTTTAGCTACTCTCTTAAAAGGAGGATAACAATAGCATAATTGGGTGTGAATCTCAAAGAAAGCAAAAGATGATTTATGTTTGTGGAAAACATTCCTGGTCAGTTCAGTGGGATCATTTTGTGGCAATCTGATTGGGTTTCCTTGGATTCCCTCCAGCTTTTCACAGCTGCAGTGGCCAGTACAGGTATGGCTGAATACTTCGAGAGGAAATGTTTTTTAGCTCAGTGGCCATCTTCTTGGTCTGAGTTGGTTGTAAAAGAAATCGCATTCTTCGAAATCCAACCAGTTTGGACTGCAGTTTACATCTGGCAAGATCAAGGTAGGGACAGAAAACTTCCTTCTGATAAACAAACTGTGGTTCAGATCCTCCTAAGTACATCCTCCTGATCAGACTCATTTAAGTTTCTAGTATTAATCAATCTAAAAATCACTCTAACATTCTCAACTAAACAAGTTCCTGATGTGAGTAATGCCATAGCTGATAGCCTATCCTGTCTCCAGATTTCCAGGTTTTGATCCCTGTCTCCAATGGCTCAGCCCTTTTCCAAACCAGGCCCTCTGCAAATATGGCTTTTTGGAGAAGAATGATGTTGACATAACTGGGCAATTTGTGGGCTACAAACATCAGTAGATCTTATGCTTTTGCCATATCAAAATTTAAAACCTTTTCTCTAAATTTATCAACTAAGTACAGGCACTGATTACTTGATATCGTGATTCACTATATTCTACATAGGCGCATTCTACAAGACTCGGCCAGCTCCCTACACATACAAATGACAGCATTAGGTTGGTTTGCAAGATACCTAAACCTTACCAATTTGGTACATTACTTAGTTGTCAACAGGTTATGGAAATTCAGTCACATGAACCATAAAGATGCAAGGGAACCCACAAGTACTCAATTGCTGGCAGATTTAATAAAAGGGCTATTCCATTCCTTAGTAATATGGGCAACTAAATGTACCTGGGTGTATACTGGGATCTTCAGAATTAGTGAGTTGCTCCAGTCACTACAGTGGGCTGATATCGTAGTAACATGTTTGTCTGAATAGAAAATCTAAAATGGATCAAATCAGAGGTTGCCATCAAATTTCTTTACAGAAATCAGAAATTTTGTCTTCTTTTATAGTTCACTGGGTCATGGCAATGCAAAAATTTTCAGGCAAAGTTTCATCTCAGGATTTGGTATTCCAGCAACCAAGTGGTCAGCCTTTGTTACCCTCAGATGCCAATGACATGCTGAAAAAGGCACTGGGTTGTCAGGGCATCGCTCGTGAGGGATATATTTCTCACTCATTTAGAACAGGGAGAGCATCTCATTTAGCCAAGGATGGGCAATCTGTGGAGCTGATAAAGTATGCAGGAAGATGGGAATTTGATGCCTTTCTCAGATACATTACATGATTGTATTTACATTTTCTTTTTAGGTCTAGGACTGCTGCTGATCATTGGCCACGCCATCTGCACAGCAGCTTCCAGAACATCGATCAGATGAAAATGCATGAATCTTGGCCTTGATCCTGCACAGTGGAAAGTACCATGACAAGGGCACCCAGGATTATCATGGCTGTAGTTCTAATCATCTGTCATTGCCTTCAACAGGGAATGAGACAGGCTAATAATTCATTTGTGTGGCAGCAATCAGTGTTACATACTAAAGTGGATTCTTCTTAGTAAAAATTTGACTGATTTGACCATTTTATGTCAAAATTTCCCACAAACACATAGGATGGTCTTCCATCATACCAAGATTTTTATGGAGTAGTGTCTGCAAACCTATGGCTATTTAAATTACCCAACAATTTTTGAACCATAGAGTAGCCAGAGCATCTAGCAGACTGGTTTCTTTGTAAATGGTCACCCTGATCTGGACAAACCAGATCCAGATTTTTACCACATCAATGGCATTCACCTGAATGACTTGGGTTGGGATTTGTTTAATTTACAGCTAGTTTTCATGCTCAGGATATTCTTTAGAATTTTTTCAGTAATTCATAAAGTTTGGTAATTATGATACATATTTAGTTAGGAAAAGGGGGAGGGGTGCAGCATGGGGAACATGCTGGTAGGCAGGTCCCCCAAAGTGGTGGAGAACTAGGGCAAGTAAAGTCATGATTCATAGTGAAGCCGAGGAGGCACTGTGTACATTGTCTGGTTGATAGGAAGATCAGGCTGGTTCGGGGGGGGGGGGGTGCCAACCAGCAGTTAATGGTAACAGTTCATTTTGGTGTTAAACAAACAATTTGCAGTTTGATGGCTGAATATACTTTGTTATAAACAAATGGTTGCTGAATTTATGTACTGGATTCTTTTAATAAATGGTCACAATGCATATGCTTGTATCAGGTCTTCATTTAGGATGGGAGGTCTTTCAGCTGACAACTGTATTTTACATGGAAAGAGGAACAAAACACATCAGCTTATGTACAGACAAAGTAATTTTTTTCACTGTCTCTGGAAAATAAGCATCTGTGCGCAAGGAAGGCAGCAGCAATCAGCTATATTGTTTGAAATGCAAGCAGATGATTTCAGACATTATAATTTTGCCATTTCTATTACTCTGGTGAGTCAGAGAACTGGAGGAATGAAACTGATTATTCTTTACACTTGAACTGCAGTGGGAAACATTATTCTCAGCAGGTCAACAGCATTTTATTTTATATGCAGAAACATAATACACTGACAGCAAACACTTTTTACTCCTACATTCCTAAAAAAGCTGAGATCTCATATACTTAGAAGATACAATTCAGCAGTACCTTTCCCATCTGAGCTGTACTTGGCTCAGATTTCGTACAAATAAGTAAGCAAAAACTTTTTAAATCCATACTGAAGGTGGAAAATAAGACAGAACACGTTGCTACTGAACTTTAAGTTTGTAATAATTCATACATCAGATGAAAGTAAGAGTCATAAAATGATCTGCATAAACAGCTATATAGTGATAAAAAAGTAATGACAGTACAAGGTCTACATTCTTCAAACATGACTAGTATAAAGCAGAAAACTGTCCCAATACCACATTTCATTTATATTTAAAATTCACTGTTTCTAAATGCAGAGATTATGAACACGTATTTACATAAATGTGAATAGTCACACTCAGAGCCAGATCCAGCAATAGGTGACCTATGCAGTCACCTAGAGCCCCATGGCTGGGCGATGGGTTAGGCACTGGCCAGGAGGCTACAACATTAAAGTTTTAGTTAATTAATAATATATAAAAAAAAATACTTCTTAACACCGCAGTGGTGACATCTTCTCCATTGCTGATTTAGACACATTCCACACTTTAGCTCAGAATTTAAGCTAGCCATTCCACTGAGAGAGAAAGTAAGTAAGTGTGTGCGTGTAATTTAAATTAGCTGTACAGTTCGTTTCTATGTGAGAAAGGAAAAAGTGTGCGTGTACATATGTATGTAATTTAAATTAGCCGTTCTGTTCATGTCTGTATAACAGAGAAAGTGTGTGTGTGTGTGTGTGTGTGTGTGTGTGTCTGTATTTAATTTAAACTAGCCGTTCTGTTCGCATGAGATATAAAGTGTGTGGGCTGCTGTAGGAGAGAGAAGGGGTATGTGTGTGAGAGGGTAAGAGTGTGTTTGTGTTGCTGTGTGATAGCAGAGGGAAATTAGGTGTGTGTGTGTGTGTTTAACATACCTCTTAACTGTCCAGATTTAACCTCATGGTTTTGGTCTGTTTCTCATACAATTTGTGGTTTTCTGGCAAATCATGGAGGTCTGAAGTGAAGTCACGGAATAATGACACATATATATATATATATATATATATATGTGTGTGTGTGTGTGTGTGTGTGTGTGTATGTACACACACACACACACACACACAAACACACACACACAGGAGTTTCAGACTTTATATCCTTCAGAAAATGCATGCTAACACAAATACTGTTATTCTAGCAAATTTCTAAGTTAACAAGAGTAATATTTAAAATTTGTATGTCCTTGTTTTTACGCCACTATATCCCCACTATTTTAGACTTCGTCCAGATTTCTTGCACAAAGAGTTTGAAAGGTATACATACCTCTCAGCTAATTTCTGCAGAATGCCAATATCTTTGCCTCACATGTTTGGCCTGTTCTTTATAAAATGTGTGTTTTTCTGACAAATCACTCAGGATTGAAATAACCAAATAATGCCATACATTTCAGTTTCAGACTTCATTTCCTTAAGTAAATGCATGTTAAGATAAGTGCTGTTATTCTAGCAACTTTCTAAGTCTATAAGAGCAATATTTAAAATCTGTCCTTATTTTTGGCCCTTTGCCCTCTCCTCACTATTTTAGGTTTTGTTCAGATTTCTTCTGCTAAGAGGTTGAGAGGCATGGAGGTACAGTATATAATGGCCTAGTTAGGGGGAGGCAGGTTAGTCAATTAACTTGATCAGGATTTGACCCTGTAACTTGGTTACAAGAGACAAGAGCCTGAATCATTTACACAATCTACCAGACTTCTAAAAGAATTGTGAGTTTGAGTTTCACTACATTTTCATGGAATTGTGAGTTTCAAGGAAGGATAAGTTTACTGTTGCTCATGCTAAGTCTGTTTTCAATGTGCAACTAACTGTTTTGTTTAGCAAATGGCAGTCACTGTTTCTGGTGTGGAATCTAAAAGCAGTGTTAGTAGCATAATTGCCTTTGGTTCAGAAGGCTGTGGATTCTACTCCCACGCCATGTAAATGGAGTGCCGATATTGCAGTGCCCTTTCAATTGCTAATTTGGTGCATTCTAGAGGGGATAAGGGTTCTGCACTCCTGAGTGTGTCCATCTTTGTATGAGATGCCTAGTAACTACAAATTTCTTGTCAGTTTGTCAGCCGTTCCCTATTGCAATTTGACCACCTTACGTTTTTTTTTAAATGTAACATAAGCAATTAATTCTTCAAGGACAGCAGGCACTGAATTTGTAGATGGAACACTGAAATGTAAAGTTGTTCACCAGTAGCAACATCTTCATTAGTTAATTATTTGGATGTCTTTTACTTCTGCAGAGATTGTGCTTAATGGCTGATATTGGTGTATTGTAATGACTGAAGTTTGGGTGGCCTTTTACTGTTGAAATTTTCTGAAATGGGTAGTTTTGTCATTATTGGTTCATACATTTTTTTTTCATTGCTCACTGGAAGAATGTTCAAAACTACAAATTTAAAACACATTCTAACAACTGGTGCTGTATTATACAAGGAATATAATTTAATACAAACAGGAAAATGAATCAAAGAACACACACATGTATGCCTGGTCCTAAAACTGTGTGCAAAGAGTCTATGGCTTGAAAACAGCCTAAAGGTAAACTTAATCCTCCACTGGCCGGATGCATTTTCTTTGAATGTGGGTTTTAATACCATTTCAATGATGTGAGTTTCAAGGGCAGAGAAGTTTACTGCTCTTGCTAAGTCTGTTTTCCTTGTGAGACTGTATTGTTTGTTCAGTAAATGGCTATCAGCATTTGTGCTATTTTACTTCAATATGTGTAATCATTATAGCAGTAAATAAGAAAACAGTATGCACATTGACAGGTTTGAACAGTGTTT
The DNA here is from genome assembly GCF_019279795.1 of Protopterus annectens. Lineage (NCBI taxonomy): Eukaryota > Metazoa > Chordata > Ceratodontiformes > Protopteridae > Protopterus > Protopterus annectens. The sequence continues at coordinate 1,557,607,675 of NC_056725.1, forward strand.
ATGGTAAATAGAGAGAAACAGCCAAATAATGAAACACTGGAATGTCTGAGGAGGGGGCTGCTGCAGGAAGGGCTCCCCTGGGGCACCCTGATATATTACCCTGCCTAGGACCCCATTTGACCATGATCTTTTCTCAGCAAAAAGTTAATATTTCAAAACATGAACAAGTAAATAATTAAGAGGTTCTGTGCTTGTTTAACATGCCCATGGCTACTACAAGGGCAATGTGGACCATAAAGTTAAATAAAATTGCAACAGCAAGGCAATGTCATGGATAATAAGTCTGTTCTTTATTTTTACCCTGATTTATGATTTTCTGTATTTAACATAACCACAGCTACTATAAGAGCAATGCAGTTCTTAATGTCAATCATCATCATCCCTTTTACATGGGATTGGGGTATTATTTCAGCTGTCACCACCTCTCTCATTTCAGAGCCAGTGTCTTATCCTCTTTGACAGTTATTCTCAGCCATTGCAGGTGTCCTCCCATGTAATCCATCATCTATTCACTGGATATATTCATGCCCCCTTTTACATTCTCTCTTGCCTTCTTGTCTCATCCAAATCTGCTTTATTATTTTCTTGTACACATGACCCAACCACTGTAATCTGTTCTCCTTTCACATTCTCTGCAATTGGGGCTACTTTGGCTTTTGCTCTGATGCTCCCATTTCTATATCTGTCCCCCAGAATGCATCCTACTACACATCTGAGGCATCTTAGATATTTTATCTCCATCATCTCAGGCTTCCTCAGATATTCTGCCTTTAATGACCAGGTTTCTGTGCCATAAAGAAGCACAGTTCACCACTGTTTCGTGCACCTTACTTTTCAGCTTCTTTAGCATTTTATCACACATTCTGCTCTTGATATCTCATCGGGTTTTGTTTGATGGTTAGCAAAGTGGACTAAGTCTATGAGTTGTTAACAAGCTGATTGCTGTACTACAGGGTTTGATTCCCTCGGCCTTCATTTGCAATCTTAAGCCAGTGACTTAAACAGTTAGTGCTTTTTCACAACTGGAAAATTGGGTTAGCTCATCAGTGCTCTGGAGTGCATGCTCAGTAACAACCTATGCAGAAGGTGGGGCAATCTGTGGGTATGAAGCAGAGTACATCAGAAATAAGACAGCAGTGCTTGAAGGAAAGGAACAGAAAAATGTAGAAAATTCTTCCTTCCACTTTTCTTTTGATCCAGTTTGTCACTTGATTACTGTCAAACAAACCAAGGTGTATCTTTTATTTATTCATTTAGTTACTTTGTTTTTTACTGGGGTAGTAAACTGATCACAATACATCACAGATACAGAGTCCAGTAGACTACTAAAGCAATCAGCAATTATTAACAGAGGAGGAAAAACAAATGCAGATTCATTTTAGTAGCAAATTATGGAGATAAGCAGCAGGTGAGAAGAGAAGGTGGAAGTAGATGTGATGTAGGTGAGAGAGGAACTGGGTGATTTGTCCAGTGGAAAAGCATTTGCAGTCAGATTTTTTTTATATATGTGTATTTTGAGTTGTGCTCTGAAAGTGAGGAAAGAGACTTTTTTAGGGGGGGGGGGGCTGCCAGAGCACAAGAGTATAGAAGGTGTGGTTGGTATAGTGCAGTTTGGTTTGTTTTTGGGGGGTCTGGAGTGAGGGAGTCAATTGGGAGAAGTTGAACAGGTTTCAGGGGGTGTTTTTTTTATGGTGTTTGGGAACAAGAAGCAGGGAGGTACCTGATTGAAGTATAGACTTTAGGAGTAGCTCAACTCTGTAGATGTCTGGGAGCCATCTGAGTTTTGGGGTGGATGATGTAGTGGTGATCCATACTTGACTGTATGGATGGGTTTGTTTTAGAGGCTGCGGTTATGATGACTAGCCCGTATTCAAGTTGAGTAAGGAGGACTCCTTTGTCTATTGCAGCCCTTGCTGATCAGGAGAGAAAGGGAGATATTTTTCAAGACAAAGGAGAATTGATGTTTTTTATGGTGTTTTCAATGTGATTATGGAAGTTAAACGACTGGTCCAGGCATTTACAAGATGTGGTTGCTTCTATCAGGGTACAATTAGGGTCTGTTATATTGAGATTTTTGTGAGGCTTTTTTCAGATTTTGTGAGATTCAGATATAATACTTTTGTTTTGGAGATGCTTAAGTGTAGCTTATGGTTGTTCAGCTAAGAATTAATGGAGTGAAGGTCAGATTGAAGCTGGGCTTCAATAGCTGAATGTGAGGGACTGGATCAAAGGATAACCATGTCATCTGCATAAAGAGTAATAGGAAGGTTAGGGAGATCAGGGGGGTAGTTTATTAATAAAGGCTGAAAACAATGGTGGAGTGAATACTGTGCCCTGTGGCACTCCTTTGTCAATCAATGCTAGAGGTGATACGAATGAGTGGATTTTGATTCTGAAACACTGATTTGTTAAAAAATCTTGAAACCAGGTGACAATGTTGGTTTTTGGAGGGAATGAAGGAGGAGGAGGTGGAGGTCAATAAGATAAAAAGATTTTTTAGCATTAATGAAGAGTGATGCTGAAAGGTTTTCTTTATCCACATTGAGAAGGATCTCATCTGTAAATGACTATAGTGCTATCACCGTGCCCGAGCCAGTCCATAATCCATGCTGTTTAAAAGTGAGGATGTAGTACTGTTGGATTCAAGTGGACACTTGGTTGTAGATTAGTTTTTCTGGTATTTTCCTTAGTGTAGGCAGGATGGAAATAGGGCAGAAGTGGGAGGCATCCTCTTATTGAAGCTGTTTGGGAAGGGGTTTGAGAAGAGCAGTTTTTCATATGTCTGGCACTATGTTTTGAGTTATCAGTGGTTACAGATGTGGCGAAGAGGTGTGGCAAGTAAGTCTTTGCAGAATTAGATGAACTAGGTAGTAGGCTGTCTGTATCAGGGGGTGCATCCAGGGGGAATGTTTGATAAGATGGGCTCAAGGTCTTTGCTAGTGATTTTCTTATTATACTAGTAGAGGTGGATAAATGGGGGGGGAAGGGATGAGCTTGGGATACTGGTAGAGGTTGTCACAGATTCCTTGAGAAAGTCAGAGGCTGAGAGTCTGCCTTGAGAGATCTAGATGGTGATACCAGAGAAAGTGGGATCTGTGGATTTCTGGCCTGTGAGAAGATTTTCCTTTCAGAAGGTTTTGGTTTTGCCTATAATAACAAATTGTTTGTTTTTTAAACAGCTGTTTTTATACCTATTAGAAAAGGTTTACAGCACAGAACAGTCAGAGTGCTTCTGGGTGTGTGTGTGTGTGTGTGTGTGTGTGTGTGTGTGTGTGTGTGTGTGTGAGTGAACATGTGCCAGTGTCTGTGTGGGAAAGAAAGTGAAACTATACAATGACTGGCCATTAATATTCAAAAACAAGCATGCTGATTGGCCAGCCCAAGCAGTGTGCTCATTGTAAATCCAAGAATATAGTAACGGAAAAAGGTCTGGTCGCCCGGACTTTTTCCGTTAGTATATCTCCTGATTTTGTTTTACTTTTTTTTTTGGTCTGCAGAGGTAGCAATGGAGAAAGGAAGATCTCCGCTGCTTTTTTTAAAGATATCTTGCTATGTTATATGACTTGATGGACTCGTATAACATAATGAGATATCGTAAAAAAAAAAAAAAAAAAAGCAAAGGAGATCTTCCTTTCTTCGTTGTTGCTACCTCTACACAGCAATGATGTACTGCGTAAGCGTGGGAACACAAGTCCCTTACGCATGTGCAGTACATCAGAAATGCCGCAGGATACCGGAAAACTGTGGAAGGACAGCACAGAGGCATTATACAATGAATTTATTTGGCCCTCATGACCAAAGCTAACTGTGGGTAAATCCAGCATTGCCCACACCCAGCCATGGGTAATTGCTTAATGAATCAACTTTCTCTCATATGATCACAGTCAGATTACAGTAGCTATGACCTCTCTTTCTAGAAGGAGTTTCTGAGAGGACAGTGGATAAATACATAGAAAAATAAGTCCAACTTTTTTCTTTCTTTTTAATCATAATACAGCATGATGTGTAAGTGGACCGTGACTGAAATTATTTATTTTAGGGAGTGTGTGTGTGTGTGTGTGTGTGTGTGTGTGTGTGTGCAAAGGGAATGAAATGTAAGATCTTGTCACTTGATGACTGTAGTTAAACCTTGTCAGATAGACTGAGAAATAGATCCCTAAGACTTTAATATGCTCAAGCTGATATAATGTAAAAAGTTGCATAGGTTCATAGATTGGAACTAGGCTATTGGCCCTAGGGCCTATACAAGCCTAGCCATAACAATTCCCTGGCTATTTCTTCCCACATTATTTACTTCCCTGGACCCCTATCTAGCAGGGTGACTGACGTGATCCCCGGGGTGAATTTCCTTTCTCCCATCCAGTCATCTAGGTTTCTTTTGAAGAGGGCCAAAGAGGAGCTCTGCTTGACATGTATGGGCAGTCTATTCCAGAGTCTTGGGAGTCTCTGGGTCAGGAACCTATCCCTCCAGCATATTTTGTTCATTGTGATGACAAGGTTTAGATCCCTGGAGCATGTGTCTCTGTGGGATTGGGATTTCTTTAAGTGTATCATGTCCAACAGCTCTGGGTTTGACATGGCCTTGTATGTTAAGCAGAGATCGCCTCTGAGTAGACGATATGCAACTGAGTATAGGTGGAGTTTTTTTAGATGGTCAGCATAGGGCATCTGCTTTAGGCCTGTGATTCTTTTAGTGAGGTATTTCTGCGGCCTTTCAGGTTGTTGCAGATGTCTTGAGAGGTACACCCAAATGGGGTGTTGTATTCTATAATGGGTCTAATGAGGGATGAGTACAGTGGGACAATGACTTCCTTTTTTCTGGATGAAAAGCCCTTAGTGATGAGGTGTTGTAGTATCAGTAACAATATATTAACCTGATTACATTTTAGTCTCCTGGTCTACTTGCCACTGGCTACTTGTGCCTCATTTCTGTAAGAATCAGTACAGCTAAAAATACTCTTTTAGGCTCTTTCTTTGTCTTTCTGGCATGTCAAAAGACACTATACCTCTCAACCTCTCAGAGCAAGAAATCTGGACACAGCCAGAAATAATGAGGGGACAAAGACCCAAAAATTGAGACAGATTTTAAATATTGCTCCTATAAACTTAAAACGTTGCTAGGATAACATGTTTTACATTATTATGCATTTTTCTGAAGGATATGAAGTCAGAAACTCGGATGTCTATCGTTATTTGGTATTATTTAGTAACTTCAGCCCTCAGTGATTTGCCTAAAAACGACACATTTTATGCGGAACAGACAAAAATATAAGGCAAAATATGGACAGTCTGTGAAATTCTGGACCATTGAGAGGTATGCATAGAACACACCCTCTCTCTCTATATCGGATTGTGAGCAATACCCACAATACATATTCCCTTATAGAGCCTTTTTTAGGCAAAGTCACAGAGAGTAACCTGATAGTGTAAGGTTTCAGTGCTTTCCACATATTTACACAGTAGCTGCACAGACAGGGACTAAAGATGGAGATGTCCTGATTTAAATCAATGATAAGCTGACTTCTAGGTTGGTTAAACAGGAAAATGCACTGGAGTTTTTCTATGTGCAGATCACCTTGGACAAAATTCCATGTTATATCTTAGTAAGCTATAGATCACCCTCTATGTCCCATGAAACTCATAGCTAATAATCAGGCCTTCTGGAAATGTTCACCATCCAAATGAATACCTTACTAATGGGGGACTATCATTAGCTCTCTATGTACTGAAAATCCTACACAGCCTCCAATCTACAAGTACAGAGATTTCTGGACTTTATAAACACTAAAACCCTAGAACAGTTAGTGCATACGCCCACTAGAGGTTCCAACATATTGGACCTAGTGCTTAGAAATATGGGAGAATGCTGTCCACCCCCCAGTGTCATGTCCTCCCTTGTAAGGTCTGACAAAGATTCAACATAAAAATAGTTCAGTAACCCCATATAACCAGTTAGGAACTACTCCAGGGCAAACTTCCTTTTATTAAGCGATAGCTTGTCTAAATTCACTGCTCCTCTAAACCCAGAAATCACAGCATCCTATGCAAAATTGTTCACAGAAACTCTGTACGGCCATGTCAATGGCTGCATACAGGCTGCTGTGCCTACCAGAAGTAAGCCTGTAACAAACTATATAAAATCTGGTGGAATCCTAAACTTAACAGGTCATATAATAGAAGGAAAAAGTCTTAGCTAAAAGCAGGAAGTGTATTTCCCAAAAAGATAAGAACTCTAATTAAGCTAAACAGAAAACTAAGAGGGCTTATTAAGACCAAGAAGGCTAATTTCAAGATCAAGACAGCATCCCAGGCCAAAGACAACCATAAAACCTTCTTTAGCTATTTCAGAAACCTGAAAGGCAACACATAACAGTGTGCCAAACTGGTGGTTACTGGTGCTAAATTTACTGAGCTGTGTGATATAGCGAATTTGCTAGTTGACAAATACAGCTGTAACTTTACCCCCTACTCACCCCCAGACCTCTCCCAGGAAATACCTTCAAATATAACCCCACCAACTATAAATAGGGAGCAGGTCCTGGGTGCACTCTATAAGGCCAAGAAAACTGCCTCAGTAGGCCTCAATAATATCCCAGGATGCCTCCAGAATAGCCTGAAATATGACCTATATGGGCCACTGGAATCACTATTTAACTACAGACTCAAAACAGGCTTCATTGCACATAAATGAAGGACTGCAACACTCATCCCATTACATAAGAGTGTACAATAAACTGATCCCAGGAACCACAGACCCATTAATATGGCTAGTCTCATATGCAAAGCCATGGAATGAATTATTATGGAAATAATTAATAAGGACATAGTAAACCTCCAGACGCTGGACCCAACCCACTTTGGTTTCATGAAGGGCAGGTCATACCTACTAAACCTGAGGGACTTCTTCAAATGTCACCAAGGCAAAGGATGAAGGTAAAATGGTGCATACTGCCTATCTTGACCTGGTTAGGCATTTGATACAATACCCCACTTGGGCATTACAAACAGACTTTCAGAAGTAGGCATAAATCCCTATAAAACACACTGGATAGACAGCTGCCTCACAGACAGGAACTAGGAAGTTAGTATTGGTGAGACTACCTCCGCAAAGAGACCGGTCACCAGCAGAATCCCACAGGGCACCATGATGGCCCAACTCCTCTTTGGCATCTAGTTCTCAGCAGCCAAAACCAATGTCAGTGGTTTATGTCCGATCAAGTCCACAGATGACCGCAAACTGGGGGCAGTCATAGAATCCCCTGAAGACACCAACAGAGGGTCTAACATAGACAGATGACTGATGCCAAAGTCACAGATTAAAATTCAATGCCAATAAATGCATAATTGTACCTTTTAAGTCAGCCACACCTGGGAAACTATGTCATTGATAAAACACTAATAAGAGTAGACCTGGTAGTAAGGGATTTGGGAACACCTGTAGACAGCAACCTGGCATTTTAACAACATGTTTCCAATACAGTAAGGAAATCATTATATATTACTCAACTTATAAGCAAAGTGTCTTGCACAAGGCCCTTATACCAACTCAGACATTTTCTCTGCTACATATATACTATTATACTCACTAAGGGATAATGCCTGTGCTCTCAGTTGCAGAAAAAAATATTCTTCCTCTCATTGCAAGAAGTGCCATAATATGTGCAGTTATGACCTAAACATGTTCACTGATTTTATGCTCAACCTCTGAGAGACTTGCTGGCTATAATCACCTGCATTAGAAGCTGAAGTTAAGTACAAACTTGCAGTTTTAAAAGTACTGTTTTTCATTTTTTTCTGTACCTAATTGTGTGTTTCACTGAATAGTGTGTGCTGTGTGTCTCTCTGCTATAAGAGAGAGTGGTGGTCTTCTCACTTCTTGTTATCTGATATTTAACTGTTAGCCTAGAGGGATTCCTCTGTACTTTAAGTGCTAGCCACAAAGTTTGAGAAATCATTTTATGCTCAACTTCTGAAAGACTTACTTGGCTATAATCACCTGCATTAGAAGCTGAAGTTAAGTACAAACTTGCAGTTTTAAAAGTACTCTTTTTCATTTTTTCTGTACCTAATTGTGTGCTTCACTGAATAGTGTGTGCTGTGTGTCTCTTTGCTGTTTTCCCCCACTCACCCTCCCTAATCTTGTTTTGGTGTTAGTGTTGGTGGCTCTGGAATTGCCCGCCCCTCCTGTAAGTCTGTATTTGAACACTCCTCCTGGATCCATCTCATTTGCTCACTTAACCGAATACAGCAAGATCATATTCTGAGTTTAGTGTTCACTCTGCTTAACCAAATACAGTAAGATCATATTCTGAGTCTAGTGTTCACTATACTTAATACAGAGAGAAGATTTGAAAAGGCCAACCCACTTAGGTTCTTCCTTCCTCTCTCCTTGTACTTTAATAACAAAAAAAAAAAAAAAAAAAATTTGCACTTTATTCATCTGTTTTTACTGTATTTGTGTTTCCTCCTACTTTATTTTGCTTTTGCCTCATCCTAAAAGTACTCAATTTTATTTATTCTGCTGCATTTATTACTGCTTGGTAGTAGCCTGATTAAATTGTAACTGTTATTCTAAGTCTTTTGGTTTAAGCACTTGGGCTTCAGGCTAGTTATTCTACATTAAGAAGGTTTGTGGTTTGCACTCTTGTGGGAGGAGAGGCTGGATTCTGACCTTCTGAGCTGGGAATTTCTGGTCACAGGCTTATTGTGCCTGCTTATTTGAATTGTTTCTTTCTGAAATTGGTGCGCCTTGTTGCTGTAGCACAGGACCAGATTCAGGCCTGCTGAATCTAGCTTTGTTTGTATAACTTGAGCACTGATCCAGGCCACATTTTTTTGCAGAAGATTCCCCTGCACCCTAGTAGTGGGAGAATGCAGTCAGAGCTTGTCTAATTGAAGACTGCTGGAATAGGGCTCAGATTTGAGCTTTTTTCTGGTTAATTGGGTAACTTGTTTAAATCAGTTTGTTCGTTTTCTGTTGTTTTATATATATAAAAAAAAATTCACTTTATTCATCTGCTTTTACTGTATTTGTGTTTCTTCCTACTTTATTACTATGGGCATTGACTACAACTCTGAATTGAGATATATAACAATAAGCATCCTTTTCTGTGGATTTAAAGTGTTTTTTTGATTGTATCTGCTTTATTTTCTGAAAAATATATATATATATACTTGTTTCCCACCTTTCTACGCTAGTATAGTCCCGTTTTCAGGTTAGTGCTGAATTCAGGGCTGTATTACAAATCTCTGTGTTTTCCCATACCTTACTTGGATAGAAGGAAGTTTATCTGTTCACCTGTGAGAGAGGGGGGCTTTGAGCAGCCTATCTGTCCCTGGAGGAGTGGTTTCAGCCCAGAAATTAGTAGTTTATTGGCCATTTTGGGCTGATTTCTATCTCTTTAATTTCCCTGCTATAAAAAATGAATTTGGCCGGTTTTGCATGCCGGGCAGTGCCGGTTAGCTAGGGTATAACTATTCTCAGCTCCACAAAGTCTCCTCTTCAAATTTTCCCTTGGAACTAGACAAACTTTCAACTTAAGCACTCAGGCCATTCATTTCTCAGCCCGGCACTTGCTCAAAACTGATAGCAAGCACTTATAAACCCTAGCACTAGACCCCCCTATACTGTACAGAAGGACAAGGCTCTCTATTCGACCTTACCAGCCATTCAGTAAAACAGTTCACTGTACCTATCCAGGCAACTGGTGAATCTGGGCATTTTGAGGCAATGCTACAATTGCCTCATGTACACAGACAACCCTCTACTCCTACCACCAAACACTAATACATGCGAGAGATGCAATTATACAGCCAAACTGGAGGCTAAGCTCCCTCAACCCAAGACTGGATCAGACAGTCAAGAGGAGAAGGGAAATACTGGCATCACTCCACCAGTCTCAGATAGACCCATTTAACCATCACCGGCAAAAAACACACATAAATACACGAAAACATACTCAGAGGCTCTAAATAAAAATCTGCAAAAGCAACAGAGACCACCAAAGCAGACATCCAAGCAGCCTCCAACCCCCAACACAAACCATGAAACACATACTTCACAAAACCAGTATGCCACGCAATCACAGCCGTTAAGGCAAAATAACATACCCAACATACTAGTAATAGGTGACTCTATAGTCAGGCACACTGATGTCCCACTCACTAGGCTGAATAAGGAGAAAGTTACTGTTAGCTGCCTGTCAGGTGCCAGGATCTGCCACATAACACAAGCAGTCAGGTCACTCCAGAACAAGTAAAAATACGACTCTGTCATTGTCCATGTTGGTGTGAATGACCTGAGCCGTACCTCCCTGGACTACATGAAAAGAGACATGGAAGAGCTCTCTGATCACATAGCCCAGGCTGGTATGACCCTGACCCTGAGTAGCATCCTGCCCTCACCAAGAATGATACCACGGTATAAAGAAAAAAATTATCAATTTCAACAACTGGCTAAGTTTCTGGTGTCATTCAAAGGGGATCCAGTGTTTGTCTGCCTGGGATGACATGCTCAACAAGCCACGGTGCTTCACTAGAGATGGCTTGCACCTGTCACCCTTAGGCTTTCGAATACTGGCCAAGGCTCTTGCCACCCCCATAGTGCCTTTTTTAGGCAAGGCTCAAAAGACAAACTCACAGCCATAAATAGCACAAGTAACACAAATCTGAGGCTAATGCTACTCAGTGCCAGAAGTCTACACCTCAAAATGCATGCACTCGAGGCACTCCTCAGTATGGAGAAAAATCGATATATGTGCAGTAACAGAAACCTGGTTTAAGGCTGCAGAGAGCACCCCAGCACTACCAGGCTACAACTCATACCATACCTTTCGGCCACAGAACCCGGACCAAAATATAAAAGGTGGGGGAGTATCTATATTCATCAAGAATACCCACACCTCCAGGTTAGTGGCAGAGCACGATGCTTCAGAGATCATCCACATGCAACTAACAATGGGCAAAACTGCAATTCAAATTGTAGCTTGCTACAGATCACCCACCATGTCCCAGGATCCCCATTCCACATTTCTGGAAACACTGGGAAACATAAAGGTCCTACCAAACACCCTAATATTGGGTGATTTCAACTACCCAAACATTAACTGGGAGAACTACTCAAGTACTAACTCCCTTGCCCAACATTTCCTAGAATTTACAAACTCAAACACCCTGAGTTAACTGATCAACACTCCCACCAGAGGTGACAACATATTGGACCTGGTCATCACCAACATGCGTGACCGGTATTCCACACTGGAGGTCAACCCCTCGCTGGTTAGATCTGACCATAAACAAATCACTTTGGATATCCACATTCTGCCCCCACCCCTGGACAAGGAAACCACTCTGAAAAACTTTTCAAAACCAAACTTCACGTTACTTAAGACCGAGGTGGAAAGTTTCAAAGCCCCCATGCTAAAGGAGAACGCTGACCAAGTTGCAAAATCCTTTATTAATGCATTCTACGGGCACCTACAAAAATGCATAGATCGTGTTATCCCAAGCAAAACCAAGACTCACTCCTCTAAGAAAAGGAAACCAGTCTGGTGGACCCCTGCCATAAACAAGCTATAGAATACAAGGAGGAAGCTAGTACAGAAAAGAGTAAAATCCCAAGAAGGGAAGACATCCCTGATCAGTATCAGCAAGAAACTATGATCCCTCATGAAATCGTCCAAGGCGAGCTTCGAAAGAAAAATTGCCAAGGACTCCAAAGATAACCAAAAGGCATTCTTCAACTATGTCAAGAATCTAAGTGGAAACTCTCAGATCTGCTCGGAGTTAGTGCAGAATGGCACAAAATACACTGAACCAACTGATATTGCCAACATCCTGGCAGACAGGTTCAATGCAAACTTCACCCCCCTTTCACCCCCAAAAGGGTCCATGACCATACCAGAAGATTGTAGAGCCCCTAACATCACAGACACTCAGGTTAAAACAGCCATCTCCAAAGCCAAAAACACAGCATCAATGGGACCGGATGGTATCCCAGGCTGCATCCTACATGAGACGAACTAACCCCTCACCTAAAAACACTGTTCAAACTCAGCCTCTCCACAGGCTACGTACCCATAGAGTGGCGCACAGCAATGGTTATTCCACTCCACAAAGGTGGAGCCACAACAGACCCCAGGAACTATTGCCCTATAAGCCTAACTAGATTGTTCTGCAAGGCTATAGAGTGCATCATCATGGAACTCATTAATAGAGACACTGGGAACCTTCAAACACTGGACCCTACCCAGTTCAGCTTTGTTAAGGGCAGATCATGCCTCCTAAACCTGGTGGACTTCTTTGAGACAGTTACCAAGGCTATAGATGAGGGAAAGATGGTACACACAGCCTACCTAGACCTCACAAAGGCCTTCAACACCATTCCCCATTCTGGTATTATAGACAAGCTCATCAGCCAGAACATAAACCCCTATGTCACAAGATGGGTTGCCAATTGGCTCACGGACAGAACCCACATGGTGAGAGTTGCAGGAGCTAGGTCTGACTCTAAACCGGTTACAAGTGGCGTTCCCCAGGGCTTAGTCCTGGGACCCCTCCTGTTCAGCATATACTTCTCAGAGGTACAGGCAAGCACAGGAGGACTATAGCTGACCAAGCTCGCTGACGACTGCAAACCAGGGGCCATAATTGACTCTCTGGCTGACACAGACATCCTCCAAAAGGGTCTCACTGAGACGGATACCTGGTGTCAAAATCATGGCCTCATGCTAAATGCCAAAAAGTGCATAGTCATCCTCTTTGGAAAAAACAAAGTACCCGGAAACTACCACATAGGTGGTAGTCCCCTAAATATGGAAAACGTAATAAGGGTTCTGGGGACCCAAGCAGACAGTAATCTCTCTTTTGATAATCACATTGCCAAAGTGTTTAGAAAATCCTTCTATGTGGCCCACCTAATCACAACAGGGTTTGAATTCAGATCAAAAGAAGTCAATGTGCCCCTCTACTCATCACTCATCAGACCCATCATAGAGTACAATGCCCCATTTGAGATGTACCTTACAAGACACCTGCAACAGCTGGAAAGACCACAGAAGTACCTCACCAAGAGGATCACTGGCCTCAAATAGATGCCCTATGTAGCACGACTGAAGAAACTCCAGCTGTACTCGGTTACATACCACCTACTCAGAGGTGATTTCTGCCTGACATGCAAGGCCATGTCCAACCCAGAATTGATGGACATGTTCCACCTAAAGAAAACCTTATCCCCTCAAGCCACACGGTCTAGGGATCTAAACCTGACCACAACAATAAATAGGACGAGCTGGAGGGATAGATTCCTGTCCCAGAGACCTCCCATGCTTTGGAACAAGATTCCAATCTACATTAGGGAAAGCTCCTTGTTAACACTCTTCAAGAGAAACCTTGACAAGTGGATATGAAACAAAGATTACCCTGGGGATCACTTCAGTGGCTCTGCTGGACAAAGGCACAGGGAACTAATCTAAGGGGGCGGCGAAAGCCAACACATTTTGGCTAGGCTTATAAATACCTTTGGGCAGATAGCCTAGCACCTACCCATGAACCTATGAAACACTTCAACTGGTTAAATGACATCCTCTCTGGTCACATAAACTTGACTATCTATACAGTTCTGCAACATCACCTTTCATAATATTTTCTGTTTCACTGCCCATTTCAGGAAGAAAAAGGTGTAGCAAACTTCTCTCCCCTCGAGCACACCTTTAATCATAAATATGGCAAAGGAACATGGCTCTGCATGGAAACACTTCATAAAGAATGGCTCTTCCAAAAAGTGGTCAGTTTATTGGTAATTTCATAAGAGAGTTTAATCATTATCAAAAGCAAAACTGATTTGCATATTATCCAGCAAGAGCAATATTCATGCAATTCTAAACAATTCTGCTGGACCAAAACCATTCTTCTTCTTCTTTTCACTGGAAAACCCCATACCCTCGATCCCGTAGCAATTTACCCTCCAATAAATATAGCTACAAAATTCATCCACTACCTTTTCAGTCTCTCCTTATCAACACTCATTCCACCTTGATAATAAATGCTAACCCTAAACTTGCCCGTCCCAAACCCCAGCCCTACACCTCACCAAAGAAAAACCCTTTCTGTAATACTACAACTACATATGACATCTTGGACACACACACACACACACACACACACACACACACACACACACACACACACACACACACACACACACACACACACACACACACACACACACACACACACACACACACACACACACACACACACACACACACACACACACACACACACACACACACACACACACACACACACACACACACACACACACACGTAAAGCATGCCTTACTCTTCTTATCAACTTACCCTGAACTCTAATCCTAACACTAAAACACTTGCAAAAATACTATTAACTACCTCCTTACCCAACGCTCCAACCCCACAATCTCGAACCCACACTTCCATTAGAAATCTCATGCATTCGATGAAATGCACACTCAGCCTTCTCAGCCCATCATGAAAGCATTTGATCCAACAACTGTTCTGTACAATGTTGGGACCCCATCATATATATCTATATAAATATATTTAAATGTAATACAATATATATATATATATATATATATATATATATATATATATAAGTTCATAGGTTCGTACTAGGCTATCTGCCCTAGGGCATTTATAAGCCTAGCCAGAGTGTGTGGCTTTCACCACCCCTTAGGATGAGAATACTACCCTCTTTTAGGGTTTAGTTTACTGTGCCTCTGTCTAGTAATGACACAGAGATGAGCCCCGGGGTAAACCTACGATCTCCCATCCACTCGTCAAGATTTCTCTTGAATAGAATCAGTGTGGGGCTCTGCCTAACATGGACTGGGATTCTATTCCAGAGTGTAGGGAGCCTTTGGGTTATGAATCTGTCCCTCCAGCACGTCCTATTTATTTCTGTGTTGAGGTTTAAGTCTCTTGCTCTCGTGGCTCTGATGGATTTGGATTTTCTGAGGTGGAGCATGTCCATTAATTCTGGATTGGACATGGCCTTGTACGTCAGGCACAGATCACCTCTGAGTAGGCGGTATGCGACTGAATAGAGCTGGAGTTTTTTCAGTCGGGCAGCATATGACATATGTTTAAGACCCTTTATCCTCTTGGTGAGGAACTTTTGGGGTCTTTCCAACTGCTGCAGGTGTCGGGTGAGATACATCCCAAACGGGCATTGTACTCAATCATTGGCCTGATAAGAGAAGAGTACAGGGGCACAATGACCTCTCTTGATCTAGATGTGAAACCCTTCATGATAAGGTGGGCAATATAGAAGGTCTTCCTAACCACTTTGGCAATGTGAGTGTCAAATGAGAGGTTACTGTCAACCTGGGTCCCTAGGTCCCTGATTACCTCTTCCAGATTTAATGGATTACCACCTATGTGGTAATTTGTGGGTACCTTGTTTTTCCCAAAGGGTATGACTATACATTTTTTGGCGTTCAGCTTAAGGCCATGGCTCTGGCACCAATTATCCATTTTTATGAGGCCTCTCTGAAGGATGTTTGTGTCCGCTGGAGTATCAATTATGGCGCCCAGTTTGCAGTCATCTGCGAACTTTGTCAGCCACAATCCTCCTATGTTTGCCTGTACCTCGGAAAAATAAATGCCGAACAAGAGGGGTCCCAGGACTGAGCCCTGTGGGACATCGCTTGTGACTGGCTTAGAGTCTGACATAGCTCCAGCAACTCTGACCCTGTGGGTTCTGTCCTTGAGCCAGTTTGCAACCCATCTTGTGACATATGGGTTTACATTTAAGCTGGTGAGTTTGTCTATGATGCCCGAGTGGGGTATTGTGTCAAAGGCTTTTTCATGGTCAAGGTAGGCTGTGTGAACTGCCTTGCCCTCATCAATGGCCTTAGTGACTGTTTCAAAAAAGTCAACCAAGTTCAAAAGGCAGGATCTGCCCTTGACAAAGCCAAATTGGGTAGGATCCAATGTCTGTAGGTCCCCAATGTCTTTGTTTATGAGTTCCATAATGATCCTCTCCATAGCTTTGCAGACCAGGCTTGTCAAGCTTATGGGGCGGTAATTTCCAGGGTCCGTAGAAGCACCGCCTTTGTGAAGTGGGGCCACTGTTGTCGTACACCACTCTTTGGGTATGTATCCTGTAGTAAGGCTAAGATTAAACAGCAGCCTTATGTGTGGGTTTAGTTCCTCTTGGAGTTCATGTAGCACACAGCCCGGGACACCGTCCGGTCCCATTGATGCTGTGTTTTTAGCTTTAGAGAGGGCGGCTCTCACCTGGGCATCTGAGATGTTAGGGAGGCTACACTCTGCTGGGATAGTTATTTCTCCTTTTGGGGGGAGAGGGAGGAGAAATTTGCACTGAACCTGTCTGCCAGAATGTTGGCAATGTCAGCGGGTTCAGTGTATTTTGTGTCATTTTGGACTAACTCTGAGCATATCTGGGAGTTTCCACGCAGGTTTCTAACATAGCTAAAGAAGGCCTTGTGATTGTCTTTTGTATCTTTTGCGATTTTTCTCTCAAAGTTGGCCTTGGATGATTTTATGAGTGATCATAGTTTTTTGCTAGTACTGATCAGAGATGCCTTCCCTTTTGGGGATTTTGCTCTGTCATGTAGTAGCTTCCTCCTCCTGTTGTAAAGTTTGTTTATGGCTGGGGTCCACCAGACCGGGCGCCTGCCTTTGGGGGAATGGGTCTTGGTATTATTTGGGACTGCATGATCCATGCATTCTTGAAGGTGCCCGTAGAAGGCATTTGCAAAGGATTCAGCAGTGTGGGTTGTGGTTTCCACTGGCTCAGGGGCCTTGAAGGATACCACTTCAGTCTTAAGAAGTGTGAAGTTGGCTTTTGAGAAGTTCTTCACTGTGGTCTTTTGTGCAGGGGGTGGGGGCGGGGGCGGGATGTGGATATCCAGTGAGATTAATTTATGGTCTGATCTTACCAAAGAGGGATATACTTCCGGTGTGGAGCATTTTGTCCCCATGTTTGTGATGATCAGGTCTAGTATATTATCTTCTCTTGTGGGAATGGTGACTAGTTGTTCCATTGCATTTGAGTTTATGAATTCTAGGAACCTTTGGGCTAGGGTGTTGGGGCTTGAGTAATGTTCTCAGTCTATGTTTAGGTAGTTGAAGTCTCCCAAAATGATGGTATTTGGAGAGACATTCATACTCTCCAGTCTCTTCAGGAAGGCTGTGTGGGGTTCCTGAGTTTGAGAGGGTGGTCTGTAGCATGCTACAAACTGTAAGGCAGTTTTGCCTATGGTTAGTTGCACCTGGATGGTCTCCGATGCTTCGTGCGTTTCCACTAACCTGGAGGTGTGGGTATCTTTGATGAATATGGATACTCCCCCTCCTTTTGTGGTTCGGTCCAAGTTTTGGGGCCGGAAAGCATGATATGAGGTAAAACCTGATAGTGCTGGGGTGCTCTCAGGAGCCTTGAACCAGGTTTCAGTCACTGCACAGACATCGATGTTCTCCATACTGAGGAGGGCTTCGAGGGCGTGCATCTTGAGGTTTAGACTTCTGGCATTGAGCAGCATTACCCTTAGCTTTTTTCCACTTGTGTTTTCTAGGCACGTAGGTTTGTCATTTGAGCCTTGCCTAAAAAAGGCACTATGGGGGTGGCAAGAGCCTTGGCCAATATCCGGAAGCCCAGGGGTGACAGGTGCAAGCCATCCCTTGCGAAGCAGCGTGGCATGTCAAGCATGTCATCCCAAGCAGACAGACATTGGATTCCCTTAGAATGACACCAGTAATTAAGCCAATTGTTAAAACTGATCATTTTGTCTTTGTACTGTGGCATCATTCTTGGTGAGGGTAAGATGCTGCTCAGGGTCAGGGTCATACCGGCCTGGGCTACATAATCAGAGAGCTCCTCTATGTCTCTTTTCATGTAGTCCAGGGAGGTACATCTCAGGTCGTTCACACCGGCATGTACAATGACTGAGTCATATTTGTACTTGCTGTGGAGTGACCTGAGTGCTTGTGTTATGTGGCGGATTCTAGCTCCCGACAGGCAGCTTACTGTGACCTTTTCCTTGTTCAGTCTGGTGAGCGGGACGCCAGTGTGTCTGACTATGGAGTCACCTATTACAAGTGTGTCTGGCATGTTGTTTGGCCTTAAGGGCTGTGACTGTTTAGCACACTGACTTTGTGAACTGTGTGTTGCATGTGCTATGTCTTGAGGTGGTGGTTGCTTGGGTGTCTGCTTTGGAGGCCTCTGTTGTTTTGGTAGATTTTTAATCAGCGCCTCCGTGTATGTTTTTGTGTGTTTATGTGTTTGGTTTGCAGTTTTGATAGTTCTATGTGAGACTGGGTTTGTGGTGTGCGTGGTTACCTTCTCCTCCTGACTGGTCTTGCCAGTACTGAATTGAGAGAGCTCAGCCTCCAGTTTGGCTATATATTTGCATCTCTCGCATATATTTGTATTTGTTGGGAGGAGGAGAGGGTTGTCTGTGTACATGAGGCAATTGTAACATTGCCTCAAGTTTCCCAGATTCACTAGCTGAACAGGAGAGGACGCCAGCAACTGACCCTTCGACATGCTAGAAATAGTGAAAGAGATTGCTGTGTAACTGAGTCAGAAAGGACCTATAGGGAAATGGGTACTCAAGAGAATTTAGGTGAATGAAGTACTTTCTTTTGTTTAAGAGTGCTTTACCTGTATAAAAAATGCTTTAGGAGCAAGTGCTGAGCTTTTCAGATAGAGTATAGGCTGTTTAGATTGCAAGTAGAACAGTTCTAAGGGAAAAATTGAAGAGCAGACTTTACGGAGCCATAAATAGTTTAAACTTGATTAACCGGCGCTGCCCGATGCTGCTCTATGAGCAACTCCGCGCTAATTTGCGCTAAAACGCGCTACAGCGTGCAAAAGCGGGCTTTATAGCAGGGGGTTGAAAAGAGCCAGGAATTGACCCAAAATGGCCAATAAACTACAAGTTGCTGGGCTGGAACCAATCCTCTAGGGACAAATAGGTTGCTCAGTGCTCCCCACTCCCACTGGTGAACAAAGAAGCTTCCTCTTATCCAAATAAGGATATGGATAGCACAGGAACTAAGACAAAGCCCAGAGATCAGCAAAATCTGAAGACTGGACTATTCTAGTTCAGAAAAGCAGGAAAACAAGGATATTTTTTTGTTTTTTTCTTTTTTTTACAGAGAAAGGAGAAAAAGATACAGTAACAAACAGTAAATGCTATAAAACGGCTAGCGCACTTGAGTGAGTTAGCCTAACAATTAAATTAAACAAAAAATAACTTTTTAAAGTGCTAACAGTATAAATTCCACACAAGTACAGTAGAAATGCAGAGCTGTTTTTTAAGTGAAATGCAGTCGAGATGCAGTAATTTAAGTGAAAGCCAGAAAAAATACTTATAAATCCAGGAAAGTCACTCTTTCACCCTCTGCTGCTTGTAGAACTCTGCAGGACACCACGAGGAGCTGTGCTGAGTCTTTAACAAGTGAAAAAGCGCACAAAAGTGGGCTTTATAGCAGGGGGTTGAAAAGAGCCAGGAATTGACCCAAAATGGCCAATAAACTACAAGTTGCTGGGCTGGAACCAATCCTCTAGGGACAAATAGGTTGCTCAGTGCTCCCCACTCCCACTGGTGAACAAAGAAGCTTCCTCTTATCCAAATAAGGATATGGATAGCACAGGAACTAAGACAAAGCCCAGAGATCAGCAAAATCTGAAGACTGGACTATTCTAGTTCAGAAAAGCAGGAAAACAAGGATATTTTTTTGTTTTTTTTCTTTTTACAGAGAAAGGAGAAAAAGATACAGTAACAAACAGTAAATGCTATAAAACGGCTAGCGCACTTGAGTGTGTTAGCCTAACAATTAAATTAAACAAAAAATAACTTTTTAAAGTGCTAACAGTATAAATTCAACACAAGTACAGTAAAAACAATATGCAGAGCTGTTTTTTAAGTGAAATGCAGTCGAGATGCAGTAATTTAAGCGAAAGCCAGAAAAAATACTTATAAATCCAGGAAAGTCACTCTTTCACCCTCTGCTGCTTGTAGAACTCTGCAGGACACCACGAGGAGCTGTGCTGAGTCTTTAACAAGTGAAAAAGCGCACAAAAGTGGGCTTTATAGCAGGGGGTTGAAAAGAGCCAGGAATTGACCCAAAATGGCCAATAAACTACAAGTTGCTGGGCTGGAACCAATCCTCTAGGGACAAATAGGTTGCTCAGTGCTCCCCACTCCCACTGGTGAACAAAGAAGCTTCCTCTTATCCAAATAAGGATATGGATAGCACAGGAACTAAGACAAAGCCCAGAGATCAGCAAAATCTGAAGACTGGACTATTCTAGTTCAGAAAAGCGGGAAAACAAGGATATTTTTGTTTTTTTTTCTTTTTTTTACAGAGAAAGGAGAAAAAGATACAGTAACAAACAGTAAATGCTATAAAACGGCTAGCGCACTTGAGTGTGTTAGCCTAACAATTAAATTAAACAATAAATAACTTTTTAAAGTGCTAACAGTATAAATTAAACACAAGTAAAGTAAAAACAATATGCAGAGCTGTTTTTAAGCGAAATGCAGTCGAGATGCAGTAATTTAAGCGAAAGCCAGAAAAAGTGCTTATAAATCCAGGAAAGTCACTCTTTCACTCTCTGCTGCTTGTAGAACTCTGCAGGACACCACGAGGAGCTGTGCTGAGTCTTTTACAAGTGAAAAAGCACGCAAAAGTGGGCTTTATAGCAGGGGGTTGAAAAGAGCCAGGAATTGACCCAAAATGGCCAATAAACTACAATTTGCTCGGCTGGAACCAATCCTCTAGGAACAAATAGGTTGCTCAATGCTCCCCACTCCCACTGGTGAACAAAGAAGCTTCCTCTTATCCAAATAAGGATATGGATAGCACAGGAACTAAGACAAAGCCCAGAGATCAGCAAAATCTGAAGACTGGACTATTCTAGTTCAGAAAAGCGGGAAAAAAAGGATATTTTTTTTGTTTTTTTTTTCTTTTTTTACAGAGAAAGGAGAAAAAGATAAAATAACAAACAGTAAATGCTATAAAATGGCTAGCGCACTTGAGTGTGTTAGCCTAACAATTAAATTAAACAAAAAATAACTTTTTAAAGTGCTAACAGTATAAATTCAACACAAGTACAGTAAAAACTATATGCAGAGCTGTTTTTTAAGCGAAATGCAGCCGAGATGCAGTAATTCAAGCGAAAGCCAGAAAAAATACTTATAAATCCAGGAAAGTCACTCTTTCACTCTCTGCTGCTTGTAGAACTCTGCAGAACACCACAAGAAGCTGTGCTGAGTCTTTTACAAGTGAAAAAGCACGCAAAAGTGGGCTTTATAGCAGGGGTTTGAAAAGAGCCAGGAATTGACCCAAAATGGCCAATAAACTACAAGTTGCTGGGCTGGAACCAATCTTCTAGGGACAAATCGGTTGCTCAGTGCTCCCCACTCCCACTGGTGAACAAAGAAGCTTCCTCTTATCCAAATAAGGATATGGATAGCACAGGAACTAAGACAAAGCCCAGAGATCAGCAAAATCTGAAGACTGGACTATTCTAGTTCAGAAAAGCAGGAAAACAAGGATATATTTTTTTCTTTTTTTACAGAGAAAGGAGAAAAAGATACAGTAACAAACAATAAATGCTATAAAACGGCTAGCGCACTTGAGTGTGTTAGCCTAACAATTAAATTAAACAATAAATAACTTTTTAAAGTGCTAACAGTATAAATTCAACACAAGTAAAGTAAAAACAATATGCAGAGCTGTTTTTAAGCGAAATGCAGTCGAGATGCAGTAATTTAAGCGAAAGCCAGAAAAAATGCTTATAAATCCAGGAAAGTCACTCTTTCACTCTCTGCTGCTTGTAGAACTCTGGAGGACACCACGGAGCTGTGCTGAGTCTTTTACAAGTAAAAAAGCGCGCAAAAGTGGGCTTTATAGCAGGGGGTTGAAAAGAGCCAGGAAATGACCCAAAATGGCCAATAAACTACAATTTGCTCGGCTGGAACCAATCCTCTAGGGACAAATAGGTTGCTCAGTGCTCCCCACTCCCACTGGTGAACAAAGAAGCTTCCTCTTATCCAAATAAGGGTATGGATAGCACAGGAACTAAGACAAAGCCCAGAGATCAGCAAAATCTGAAGACTGGACTATTCTAGTTCAGAAAAGCGGGAAAACAAGGATATTTTTTTGTTTTTTTTTCTTTTTTTACAGAGAAAGGAGAAAAAGATACAATAACAAACAGTAAATGCTATAAAACGGCTAGCGTACTTGAGTGTGTTAGCCTAACAATTAAATTAAACAAAAAATAACTTTTTAAAGTGCTAACAGTATAAATTCAACACAAGTGCAGTAAAAGCTATATGCAGAGCTGTTTTTTAAGCGAAATGCAGTCGAGATGCAGTAATTTAAGCGAAAGCCAGAAAAAATACTTATAAATCCAGGAAAGTCACTCTTTCACTCTCTGCTGCTTGTAGAACTCTGCAGAACACCACGAGAAGCTGTGCTGAGTCTTTTACAAGTGAAAAAGCACGCAAAAGTGGGCTTTATAGCAGGGGTTTGAAAAGAGCCAGGAATTGACCCAAAATGGCCAATAAACTACAAGTTGCTGGGCTGGAACCAATCCTCTAGGGACAAATAGGTTGCTCAGTGCTCCCCACTCCCACTGGTGAACAAAGAAGCTTCCTCTTATCCAAATAAGGATATGGATAGCACAGGAACTAAGACAAAGCCCAGAGATCAGCAAAATCTGAAGACTGGAATATTCTAGTTCAGAAAAGCGGGAAAACAAGGATATTTTTTGTTTTTTTTCTTTTTACAGAGAAAGGAGAAAAGATACAGTAACAAACAGTAAATGCTATAAAACGGCTAGCGCACTTGAGTGTGTTAGCCTAACAATTAAATTAAACAAAAAATAACTTTTTAAATTGCTAACAGTATAAATCCAACACAAGTACAGTAAAAACAATATGCAGAGCTGTTTTTTAAGTGAAATGCAGTCGAGATGCAGTAATTTAAGCGAAAGCCAGAAAAAATACTTATAAATCCAGGAAAGTCACTCTTTCACTCTCTGCTGCTTGTAGAACTCTGCAGGACACCACAAGGAGCTGTGCTGAGTCTTTTACACGTGAAAAAGCGCGCAAAAGCGGGCTTTATAGCAGGGGGTTGAAAAGAGCCAGGAATTGACCCAAAATGGCCAATAAACTACAAGTTGCTGGGCTGGAACCAATCCTCTAGGGACAAATAGGTTGCTCAGTGCTCCCCACTCCCACTGGTGAACAAAGAAGCTTCCTCTTATCCAAATAAGGATATGGATAGCACAGGAAGCCTAACAATTAAATTAAACAAAAAATTACTTTTTAAAGTGCTAACAGTATAAATTCAACACAAGTACAGTAAAAACAATATGCAGTTTTTTTAAGCGAAATGCAGTCGAGATGCAGTAATTTAAGCGAAAGCCAGAAAAAATACTTATAAATCCAGGAAAGTCACTTTTCACTCTCTGCTGCTTGTATATATATATATATATATATATATATATATATGTATGTATATATGTATGTATATATATAAATATTTATAAGTCAATATTAGGCTAGTAGTAGCTAATGATCTTACCACTGAGCCTCCACTGATCAGTGGGGAATGCCAGGCACCTTTCTGCTGAAGGTTGTCTATCATGGTTTCACTGAATTAGACCAATAAAAGCCTATTGCAATTCTTCCACTTCTCTTACAGTAGAAGTGGCAGGTCTAGCTTGTGGAAAAATATTCAAATAACATGATATGTATTTCTCCTTAACATTAATTTTCCCTCTGAAGTAGGAACTGCCAGGCAAAACTGAAGATGCAGTTGTTGATAGGTAAGTACTGGGCTAGCTGCTCCTGTGAGCTATTTTAAGCTTAGCCAATTTTTCTCCAAGTGATAATCAACCTCGTACTTTAAGTCTGTCAAGTTAAGATTTTAACCATTATGCCAAACCTTCCTCCTCCCATTACCTTTATATTGCGCAGAACAATGAAAGCACTTTTGTAACTAAATGTACCAGTATCTTTGAATGGGAATGTTACTAGAAGATGTAAAACTCTGTCACGATTGCAGGCCACACAAGCCCAGATTACCTGGGCTATAGGCTGGGCTCCTTCCCTCTACAACACAGAGTCAATTAAACTGGAACTGTTTTTGAGTTTAACACTGAAAATATGAATTGTGTTACAGAACAGGTTGGAGATATATTTGAAAATAAGCCCTGACCAAAAACTGATCATTCTGTTTTGAAAAATATTAAGCACCTCTGTATACAGGATAAATGCTCTTATGATGGCTGTATTAGTAAAATCAGAAGAAGACTGGTGTAGACAAGACACTTTAAATGTAAATATTTATGAATATGTTCTTGTGTGAATTAACAAAAGCAATAAAATCTGTATGTTACAAAAATATTTTTTGTTGTATTTATTTGTTTAATCATTGCTATTACATTATATGATGCTGTCATATTCATTTTCATTAACCTGTGAGTCTCGGTTCTGACCCTCAGAACCAACTGGCCGCTCTCCAAGCTTGAGATTCCATTGATGAGCTCCTCCCTTTTACCCATAATGCCCCGCTCTCCCACACTACCTCAGATCTCATTTGCCAAGCGTTTGTTCAGCAGCGAGGTTTCTGGGCTCTGAGCTCGTCTGTGAATTTTTCAAGTTGTGAGTGCTTGTATAATATTTCTTTGTACTGTTCTCTTCTTCTACCTTCCTACCCTATCATTTTTACCTGTGAGTAGTTTTCCTCTGTCTTTCCTTTCCTATCTTTAATCAAGTTCCTTGCGCCATAGTTTTCTCTGTCTTTCTAGTTAAAAATAACGCTCTTTCTTTTTCTATCTTCTCCTCTTACTGATTTCCTTATGGTTGATTAGAAACTCCATGGTTTCAAGAAATGCACTACCTGCGGGCACAAAATCCCACTGTCTGATGCCCAAGGGGAGTCTGTATACTGCCTTGGGCCTACACACCTGTATGCCCACTGTGAGGTGTGCAAAGGGTTCCATTCTAGGGCAGATAGGAAGAGCAAACTTTCCTCCAGGGTTTGCTCCCTCCTTCCTCCTCTATGGGCATTCCTTCCACTTTGGGAGCTCAACCCCCCCCCCACCACAAAGGCCCAGGATAGGAAGAAACACTCATCCATGAGGTCCTCCTTGGAACTGCCCAAGAAGGTTCTGAGAGTCTCTGAGCCAACCCATTATGATCCAAGGTCCTTGGCTCCCATCTCCTCCCCTCTACCCCGATCATCTTCCATAGCTTCAGGGCAAGTGCTACTTCTGTGGAAGTCCCAGCTTCTGTTTCAGTGCCCAGCTCAGCACTGACTGGGCTGTTTAGGAGTTCTCCCTCCTATTCACCCAGGAGATCTCTGAGATCCCCCTCTTCTGCTTCTTCCAGGTCTTCCTGAAGCCTTACCTCCAAGGACATGGGCAGATTGATGAGGCAGTTCCTTGAGGGCCAGATCCAGATGAGGCTTGTGTCCACTCCGTTCACATCTGGATCCATGAGGATTTCCCCATTCTGGTCAGTAGCTTCTTCTCTGACCTGTGCTTTGGTGTTGGAGCCCTTGGTTCTGTTGGTCTCCTATGCTGGGGTGTCAGAGCCAATCAAGAATCCTTCATCTTCTCCAACTGTTTCCTTGACACATGCAGCCCTGACTGCACTGGCTCCAAGTGTGTCTCAGAGCCAAAGCTTTGAGGTCAGCTCCAGGGTTTGATGTCAGTTATGAAGTTTTCAGAGCTGTCTCTTCCCCTCAGGGCATCGGTCTTTGACAGCTCGGCTCTGACTCCCTCTTCAGAGTGGGAGGCTTGGGCTCCCCTGGGAGGCATCTGCTTCTGTGGCTTCAGTCCTGACAGGACTGTTATAAGAGGGTCAGAGCCCTTCTGCTTTCAAGGTGGTGGAGAGGATTCTTTCCCACCTTGGGAGAGCCTTGGAGCTCACTTCCTCAGAACCTTCCCCTCCCCATACTGGCCTGGTGCCTGAGGCATCAAGTCTACCAAGTGGACAGCTGGACCTGGAAAGCCTACACAACCTCCCTGCTGTAGATCCCAGAGAATCTACCGACACCTCCCCAGAGCATCCCACTGAGGAGTTCCCCTTGAAGAGGTTGTGTAAGAAGAGGCACATGGATTTCCCTGAGGAATACCTCACCACTGACACAGATTTCAAGGAAGGAGAAGGTCTCCACCTGAATAAGTCTTAATTGGAGACATTCTAGAAATCCTATGCCAGAGAGGTGTCTGATCTGCCCAAAACCCTTCCCTGGAGGAATCAGTTCTGTGGGAAGCTTTCAGGTCTGGCTCATTTACTACCTGGGTGTTTCCCTCTGCCAATCCACTAATCAAGCTAGTGTCAAGTAGTGACTGGTTGGAGCCGGATATGGTGGAGTCAATCCTCAAGCAGGTGGACAAGATTTTGAGTGACTGTTCGGACAAGAACTTTTTGACCAAGGGCATCCTGGTAGATACTATGGTTGTAGCGGCAGCCACCAAGAAGATGCTCACACAAGACAGCTCCTCTGTACACCCTCCCAACAGAGAATCACAAGCATTGAAAAGATTTGGGAAAAGGGTTTATGCCTCTTGTATGTTTACCATGAGGGCATTAAACTACTTATTGCATTTCACCAGGCTACAAAGGGATTTGGTGAAGGAACTTTCTACCTCATTCCCTGGGTCCATGTCTGCTGAAGAACAGAAGACCTTTTCCTCCAGACTGGCCACCCTTCAATTACTGGCTAATATGGCCATGAGGCTGATATCCCATGCTGCATAGGGTACCTCAAGGGTGGCCAATTCTAGCATTTCAATAAGGTGCCATGCCTGGATGTGGCTGTATGACTTTGAGGAGCACTTCAAACAGTCTTTTATCAATACCCTCTTTGATGGCTCCACCTTGTTTGTGCCTACGGTTCGTGACATACTCTTTAACAGCAAAAAGGATGGAAAGACCCTGTCTGCGGTCAGGATCTGTTTTTCTACCCCCACAAAGATCTTTTCCAGGAACCAGTGTGGGAGTAAAAAGACGTGGTTTAGTAAGTCACAGGATCCTTTTCATGATGTACACGAAGTTTTTTTCCACCAGATGCAGAGGGGGGAGCAACCAGAATGGAAGATGCTGCCCATGCAGCCATGGGGGTTTGCAAAACCAAGGGTTATGGGAAACTTTCTTGGACCGACCCTTCCAGAGCTCCTGAATGGTTGCCTGGCTGTCTTCCTCTGGAGACAGTTGGTAGGTGCTTGTCCCTGCTCCTAGCAGCCTGGGAGGCCATCACAAATGATCACTGAGTGTGAAGGATCATGTCCAGAGGATACTGCATTCCCTTTTTAGAAACTCCCAAACAAAAACATTTCCTCCCCAATGTTCCACCCAGTCAGAGGAGGATGTGGTCTTAGAAATCTAAAAACTACTATGCAAAAGAGTCACCCAAAAGGTCCCCCCGATCAAGTTGGATCAGTTGTTTTCTCCCGATTCTTTTTAGTGCCCAAAAAAACAGGGGACTTATGGCCGATTCTGGACTTGACCACCTTGAACAAGTCAGTGAAGCACACAAAGATGAGGATGCTCCAGGCAATATCTACATTTCAGACTGGGAGCCAGTCACTAGCAATTCAGATAACTCCCATTTGGCCTCACCACAGCTTTACCAAATGCTTAGCAGTGATGGCAGCGCACCTCAGGCTGCAAGGTTTCCAGATTTTTCTTTATCTGGATGACTGGCTTCTGACTACGTCAACCAAGCATCTATTGATCCATGCCAGGGATTATCTTTTACATCTGGCCCCTCTCCTAGGAATCACAATTAAAATTCAAAAATCTCGGATGTAACCATGTCAGGTTACAGATATTATTGGAGCACGTCTGGACAGAAGGGTATCCCAGGCCTTTCTAACTACAAAGAGGATAGCAAATTTAAGGCTTCAGGTCAGGCAGATTCTGGCCATCCCAACTCCTTCAGCCAGCTTGATTTACAGAGCATTAGGTTCTATGGTGACCACTATAACTCCTCTACTTACTGTGTGCTTACACATGCGGATCCTGCAATGGATGTTAGCGGTCCAATGGTCTCTTCACAGGAATCCCCCGAGTTTCCCGGTCAAACTCTCCTGAGCATGCAAGGATTCTCTGCTTTGGTGGCTTCACTCTGCAGATGTTTCTCAAGGAAGGCCATGTATCCTTCCTCCCCCAAATGCCATGGTGACCACAGGCACCTCCAGATAGGGAGGGGGGCATTATCTGTGTCAGACAGTTCAAGACACGTGGACACACCAGGAGACCAAATTGCATATCCACGTGCTGGAGATGAGGGCAGTTCTTCTAGCACTGCAAGATCTTCACAGCCTTCTACCTCCAGGGACTATTGTGATACAAACTGACAGTATGTCTGTGGTTTTGTACATCAACAAACGGGGGGAACCAGGTCCTACCTCCTATGTTGGAAAGCAATGAGGGTGTGGCAGTGGGTGATCTCTCCCAACTGCTTTCTGATAGCAATGCACATTCTGGAAGAGTCCAACATATTAGCAGACAGGCTCAGCCGAGTGTTGTTAATGCCTTATGAGTGGTCTTTGAATCAATCCACATCAAATTTGATCTTTTGGAAATGGGGTCAACCTTGCTGTGATCTGCGTCCCCTCTCAACAACAAATGCAGCAGGTACTTTGCCTTGATCCTTCCTCAGGGACAGTCACCCAGAGACAACCTAGTACATGCTTGGCCTCCTGGTCTTCTCTGTGCCTTCTCTCCTCGGCCATTAATTCCCAAATTTTTACAGATGACTCTCAGGTTGAAGAGGAAGTTAATCCTCATTGCCCCCTTCTGGCCCCAACAAACCTGGTTTGCCTTTCTTTGGTCTCACTGATTTGTTCACCGTTGAAGTTGAAGCTGATTCCGGACGTTCTTTCACATTCGTCAGGGCATCCCCACACAGACCTTCAGGGTCTGAAGCTAACTTCTTGGTTTCTCCAGTTCTGATGATGGCAAGATGTCCCAGGCTTTCTTCCCCTGTCCAAAGAATTCTGATCTCCTCCCTTAGGTCTTCAACCTGCAGAATATATAAAAGTAAATGAAAAAGGTTCTCTGTTTGGATGCAGTAGAAACAGGTAGACCCCTTTATGGCTCCTACTGCGGTCATTTTGGACTTCTTGGCACCCATCTTCCACGATGACACTAGCTACTCTACCATTAAGGTTTAACTCACACCTATTTCCAATTTTCATTTAGGCCTAGATGCTTCCCCCCTGGCATCATCAAAAGTTTGTAAAGCCTTCCTTAGAGGTACCTTTTTTGCTTCACCCATGGATCGAAGACTCTACCCTCCATGGGACCTGACTATGGTTTTGCAAGCATATATGATTCATGCTCCCTTTGAGCCAGTGGCTACAGTTGACTTAGAAATTCTGTTTTGGAAGACCCTTTTTCTAGTGTCTATCACCTCCATGAAAAGAGTGTCCGAACTTCAAGCTTTTTCTTTTAAATTCACATACTTAATTTTTCACAAAACAGGGTAACCTTACATACGAACCCATCCTTGTTCCTAAGGTAGCAAGGGAGGGGAACATGAATCAGTCTGTCATTCTTACTGTCTTTTTCCCCTAATTATTAGAATAAAGGAGAGTACACCCTTCATTTACTGGATGTACATAGGCAATTACGTTTCTCCTTAGAAAGAACCAAATTCTTCATGAAATCTGAGCAGCTGTTTGTATCCTTCACTGAGGGACAGAAAGGAAAATCCATTATGAAGGTTACTCCTTCTAGGTAGCTGACAGACTGTATTTCCTTTATCTATTCAGAAAAAAAACATATTTTTTCCAGGTCCTATTAAAGCTCATTCTACAAGGTCTATGACAACTTCTCAAGAATTTTGGTCCAGGGTTTCTACTGAAGATATTTTTGCTGCACCTACCTCGTCAAATCCTCATACATTTGTTTTGCATTATAAGTTGGATATTATATTCAGAAGCAGGAGTGCCTTTGGCTCTGCCATAGTCCGGAATATCCTTCCATGAGAGTCACCCAGGGATTTTTGGTAGCTGGAGACTCTGTCATACAGGTTAACGTAAATAAAGACGACAACATCAGATAAGAAGTTATGTTCTTACCATAACGTTCTACCTGTGTTGTCCATCTTCATGTTTCATTAACCATCCCTCCCCCCACCAGTCTTTGGAAGAGCTGGTGGAACTCTCAGAGAACTTCTGTTCCTTTGGGTTAAGCTCCTGATTTCTTTTCTCATAGTCTTGGATTATTTTCTTTATATAGGATAGAATGTTTTGGTCTTTATGCTGTGGGCAAACTTGATCTGAGGTAGTGTGGGGGAGCGGGGCATTATGGGTATAAGGGAGGTGCTCAGCTCTAGAATCTCAACCTTGGAGAGCAGCCAGTCAGTCCCAAGGGTCGGAACTGAGACCCACAGGTTAATGAAAAATGAAGATGGACAACACAGATGGAATGTTATGGTACGAACATAACTTCTTTTTTTGTAACATAAGCAAAACAGAAAATGAACTTTGCAAGACATGCTCACATTGCTCAGTGAAACAGTTAACATTCAACTTGTATAACTAGACATATATTTAAATTGTTCAGTATTTCATGCTTCTCAAGACTACATTTTGCAATACAGATTATTGCAGTTTTCTTTATCTCTAGACAACGATAAGATCAAAAACCTAAATACTCTGAGCCAGTCTTATGGAACTGAAGATGACATTTTCATAGAACGTAAGGTTCTTATCAATGCAGTTTCTAATTTAATGTAAACATGTTGTTGGGTACACTATAGAGCATGTACACTAGTGTTCCATTCATTTGCTTTTATGCGTCTTTTTACACTTGCTAGTACCATTCTAATTTGAACTTGGTCAGACTCAAATGATTCTTTTTTATTTTTTAAAACAGATGCACAAGATTTCCACAAGAAATTTGTTGAGACTTCAAAAAGGTTTGTATAACCTTACATTTGCTTTCACTTAACCTTTCCATGTCACATGATCAAATTATATATACATATATATATATATATATATATATATATATATATATATATATATAATGCCATCTATTTCTCCCCTATGTTTCCAACATGTGCTGTCTGCCTTCCTACCATTTTTTATATAATCTGCTTAGGATCAGGTATTGCTTGAGTGTCATCTTCATCTGCTGATCCATTACCTTTGACTTTCTTCTTGCACTTTCTACTCATTCTTAAACAACTATTCATTTACCATCAGTGAAGTTAGCACACTCAGTTTTCTCCCTTTAATTTTGCACATCTCCACTGGTCTCTTCTTCTCTTGCTTGTCAGATATCTTGATATATATTACTTCTTCCATCCATTTTAACTGAGTTCCATTTCTGCCATGGAGTAGACCCTAATGCTTAATTCACAGACTGTTAAATCTTTCTGGCAGCTTACTGTGACTGAATATAGATTAACAAATCAGTATGATTTATGTTACAATTTCTCATGGAATGGTTTTATGCTTTCTACTGTGTTTCCTCTATTTTTTATGCATTTGTCAACCAGGTAATCAATCCTACTGGACACAAGTCCCACTTTTTTGAGGTGATCTAGCAGGACTGCCTGGTTAAGTGATTTGCTCAGTTGTGCAGCATGCAAATGGAGATGGAAGGAATCAAACCATGTACCCTTGGTTAAAGGAAGTAGTTCATTAACAGCTAAACCTATGTGCTAACTTGTCTAGCTTGAGGACCTGAGTGATTCGGTCCCCAAATTATATGCCAGCATAGTTCTACACATTCAGGTAATTAACAAGTATGAGTCTGACAACTTCTGGATATTGTCATATCATACATTACAAGTCACATCCTCTTCTCATATCCCACCTCTTTACTGATGTTTGTCACCAATTTTGCAGCCAACTGCTTGACACTGAGATTTGTTTTTGGGTATTGAATTCTGGGGTCTGCCATAAATATTTCCTTCCATTTGAGTGTGTGTGTGTGTGTGTGTGTGTGTGTGTGTGTGTGTGTGTGTGTGTGTGTGTGCTTGTAGATTTGATAAAGTTGATGGCAAATGCATAGGTTGGATGGTAATAAAATAAAAAACAAAACAAACAAAAAAAAAACAACTCCATTGTGCTACTGGTGGATAAACCTTTTCCATAATAATGTGCCTGTCTGTGATCACTAACAATGCATTGTCTATTAATTCATGCAATTATTTTAAATTCAGCTGTTTGGATTGTACTAGCAAATTCCTCAGTAACCACTGAATATAATAATGAATCAGCTCTTTAATAACTTTAACCTTGCCTCTTACAGAAATTACTCATTGAGTTTTCCAACTTTTCATTCAGAATATTTAAATTAATAGTAATTGTGTCTGCCAGGGTTTATGTCAGATGATCGAGTTTTTGGAAACTTGAACTTCATATAGTTGAGACTATATGTTTGACTTTCTGAAAACTAGAAGCATTTTTATGGAGATTGTGGTACAGTGGGGATCTGGAAATGTACCCTTTTCCCCCACTGTAGTATGATCTTGGAGTTGGCATATATAATTTGCAGGGAATGTGTGGATGCAGGGGGACTTGCCCCTTTCCAAAAACATAGATTCTTATTATTTTATTTTGAGTTTTCAGAAAATCAAAGTTAAGGTCTCAGCCAGATGAAGTGTGAGTTTTTGAAAACTCGATCTGACATAAACCACTCTGCCAGGGTATTCTCTAGCAGTAAACCCAAATATTCAGAAGACTCGATCTCATTTATCATGTCTATGCTAGAATTACTCCTTCTTTTTCAGCTCGTATCATTGCTATCTTTTCCCTGTTATGCGTAAAATGCGAAAGTGCTCCAAATTCTTTAAAAATGTTAATATAGATTTGATTAGATTCCTTATTTTCCCAATTAGAATAGAATCATCAGGAAATAAAACAAAATAATCATTCCTATTCACTGTTTACTCGACATTTTTTAAAAAGTTTGAACCCTAAAGCTTAACTCCTTTTTTACCAGTTTGAAATGACATGGGTTCCTCTGTGAATGGTACCTATCTCCTACAGTATTTTATTAGACTGAATTCTTATAAGAGTATAAAGTTCTTATCCAGTTCATGAAATTTGAAGTGAAACTTCCCTCAAGTACTTTAAAGATAGAATTCATTTTGACTGAGTTAAAAGCTTATTTTTATATTGAAGAAAATAACCTTTGCATTGCTAGCAAATCTTTCAATGTTTTGAATAAATGAAGACGGGGAATAAAGAAAGCTATGGAATTGTTGTAAAATTAAACATAAGCCAATATCTGCTTTACAAAATGATGGTTTTGAAGACTATATAACTCATGTCAACAAAATTACATAAAAAATACAGAAACAACTTTTGGATAAATATCTACTTCTTAAGCAGTTAAAATGCTCAGGTGCTGCACTTCCTAATTTTTGTCATGACTCTTTTCCTTTTGTTATACAACTCCACCAAGATGGCCTGTTTTTTGAGATTATTCGTGTTTATTCCTGGTAGACATAGCTGTCTGTATGCATCCATTAAGATGGTTATATAGGATATCCATACACAATTCTGCACTGGCAGCAGTGTTCTCAGGGTTTGGGGGGCTTACATTTTGCCAGATTATTGCTTAATTGTAAGAAGTCTGCCTTAGCTTAGTTACTCACCCCCAAGCTTTGTCTCTGTGGTTTTACATTAAGGACACTCAGGACTACTCTCTAGTGGCAGTGGGATCTGTTCTAAGCTGGGAATCTCACAGAAAAAAGTTTGAGTGTGCACCTCTGATTAGCCACAAGGCTATTTCATGTGTTTGGTCAACTTTCTGGGCTTATATAAAATTGGACTGTTTGCAGACCTCTTGGCTCATTTCCAAATAGGTCACAAACTCTTCATGATCACACTGTAGCTTCCAGAGTTTGGCTTGAATCTAATGCAATCCAAGCACAAGATAAGTACTTCTGGCCATTTTGGCACTTGTCTCACTCATTTTTTTGTATTGCTGCTGTATTTTCATATTATTTGTTATATCTTGTTACACTTTATCATCGTAAAGTGCTTTTGTATTTCCCTGACCTAATTA
Source organism: Protopterus annectens (assembly GCF_019279795.1). Taxonomy (NCBI): domain Eukaryota; kingdom Metazoa; phylum Chordata; order Ceratodontiformes; family Protopteridae; genus Protopterus; species Protopterus annectens. The sequence continues at coordinate 1,557,641,745 of NC_056725.1, forward strand.
CTGGCTCCTGCATTGCTGAGCAATTTTTATCAGAGTGTTCCCTGGTTTAGTCAATTGTTTGTTTATCAGTTCCTCAACTTTGGGCTTTGTCTTTGTGGTTTTACATTAAGGAGTCTCAGGACTCTAGTGATGGGGGGGGGGGGGGGGTGCAGCCTGGTCTGTTCTGAGCAGGGAATCACCGAGAAAAAAGTATTGAGTGTTACCCTCTGATTGGTCAAAAGGCTATTTTGTGTGTTTAGTTTTCTCTGCTTCCGTAAAGCCGGCCTTTTTCTGTGACATTGCTCCTCACTCAGCGAGTTTTAGCAGTGCCTTGTATACAGATAAAAAGCGCACTGCCACGACTGGGATTCCCTCACAACTCCTTTATTGAAACAATCTTGTACATTAAAAAAGATTGAGCGCTTTCTTCCCTATATCCAAGGATTTCATCAGAAATACACATAGGCACCTAGAATTTAGATTTTCGCAGTAAAACTACCCTTGAAACTTCTCCAGTCCAGTCCCCAGATGCGCAAACAGAAACTAGCTTCCACAGTGGCAAACACTGGCCCTCAAAGTTTGCATTGGATAATCCATTTTTACTCTATACTTCTTCAGCAATTTTCTGATCAATTAAAAAGGGCATGTAACCATGAATATGAACTCTCCTGCTATCAGCATAGTCAGTTTGGTGCATATGGGCATCTTAAGACAATGCAACAAATGCCTCATGTTTACTGATAACCATAAAGTGCCAGAGAATGATCATTAAAGACATCTAGTATTATACCACAGACATTAATATGGTGAAAGATACTAAGCAGACAGTGTTTTCATATTTTCCATTTCCCTCGTGAATAATGACGTGATATAAAATGTTTTGTAAAAGAATGCTAATACCACACATACACTTGTTTCAGGTAATATTAAATTGGTCAGTCAATGACAATTCAGATGATGTATTTCAAGAAGCCCATTCCAACTGTGCTGAATGTAGCCTATCCACAAGATGAAACATGAACTTACTGTAGTTTGGTATATGCAGTTTATTTAGACTAGTCCTTAGACTAACAAATATGGGCTGCCTTCCATATATTGAAAGAGGCTGAAACACAAATTTTAACATCTAAACCTTCCAGACTTACTTGTTTACTCCATGCAGCTATTTGCTCATAAATATTTTGTGAAACACAAAAATGCACTAGAATATGACTAAACAAAAATGCTTAACTGAGATAAGTAAGCTTTAATGTACAAACACATCTTCAGATGGTAGGAAAACTTTAAACATTTATATACTTAAGTGTCTTCTGATTAACTGAATGGCCCATAAAATCAGTAAACTAGAAAAGTGAAATTCAAACCTGACTAAGTGCTGTTTTGCTGTATTTTAACTGCTAAAGTCTTGAATAGTTCACAGCTTAGACTTGATACAGCAATTCTGTCCGATGCTTGCAATGCTGCATGCATTAAATCTTAGCTGAGATTCACTTCCCCAAAGCTTAACAAATTATCATAATCACTGCCTTTGCATCTTTAAAGAGCACCTGCAGTTCCTGAAAGTAGCTGTGTGCTGTTTATTAATACTGTTTACATTTCTACACAACGCGTCCCAGCTTTTCTCACTTCATATAATGTACCTTTATCTGGTGTTTAAAAGTTTTATCTGCATAAAACACTTCACAACAACTGTGAGTACCTACATAAATGTTCCCCTTAGTGTTATTGTTTGCAAAATCCTTGATTTCGTGTATATTTTCTGTACCGTTAATGACAAAACGCACGTTTCATTTTAGAAACAGTTCAGACTTTATAGTAGAATGCTGCATTAACCCTGTGTCTGTAGCTGCTCATTATTTCTTTAAAGCATTTTGGTCAATTTTGAAAGCATCCTTGTTTTACGATTAATTTAATTTCCTGTTAAATTCCTCATATTAAAGTTGCAAGTGATTTTTGCACAACCCCCCCCCCTGAAGTTTACAGCATTTTTTAGATTTTTTTTTTAGTTTCACTATTTTGTCAGTTTTCTCTATAACCATGGCCACAAAATAATATCACAATGGGTAGTGGTCAGTGATTTGCATACAGTTGCAAAGCATTATAATCTAGCAAAACAACTTACCTCTTTAGAGCAGCAGCTTATTTACATTGGTGTTCCAGTACTACGCCACTGCAAGCATTCATTTTCAATCACAGGTATTCCATTTGCAAGAAGTAGATGACAGCTTGTCTTTTAGGGATGTAAGAAGCTACAACTGATGCATTTAGCATAGGAATATAGCAGTCTATAAATTAATTTAGGCAGTGAAAAATTATGGATTCATTCTTTCATGATGCCACAACAGGGATTTTCAGCTGTGAGAAAAAATTCAAGGGGTTGTCCTGTTCAGGAAAATAAAAATGCAAACATAACACACTTTTTGCACAAAGAACTGTATAATTTGGTGATGTGTATAGTAAAGAGATAATATTCAAGTCCAAAGGCTTGCTGATGCTTGAGGACATGACTCACGCACATTAAGGTCCCTGCCTTGTTCAAAATACTAAATATAGTAAAGTGCTAATTGTTTAACATATTTTTGTATCATTTGCCAAATGTTATTGCGTGAACCTTTCACATTTTTAATGTTGTAGTTGGAAATTTATTTAACACTTATTGACTGGGAAAGTCCGATTAGGACAGAGCCTATTTTCAGCAAAGGCCTGGGGAGAAACACTCCAGAAGCAGGTCTTTGGAATGTGGGAGGAAACCAGTGTATCCAGAGGAAACCCACATGAATGCAGGGAAGACATGCAGACTCCACACAGAAGGGACCCCTGCTGAGAATCGAACCAGAGAACATTTTGCTGTGAGGCAACAACGTTAACTGCTGCCCTACATAAATAAAAGATATGACATGCATTTTCTGTTACTGATTTTCTCTTCTTGCATTATTTTGTGTCTACAACTTGACTTCACTGGCAGAAATGATCTTGTTTTCATAAAGTCCGTTTTTTCTTTACTTAAAAGAATTATATATATATATATATATATATATATATATATATATATATATATTGCATTTTTTTCTTCATAAGAATATTCATAGAAATCCAATTTTCTGCTTATTCACAGTAGTATCCATTGTATTTCTTGATATTCTCTTAAACTGCCCTATTCATACATTTTAAGTGCTCATGGTGATATATATAATAAACTTCTGCTATGATTTCATGATAAACACAGTAATTAAAAGAAATCAAGTTGTTTTAGTACAGGATTACACAGTATCACTATGGCCTCTATAAAAGTAGCAGTGTTTTTTGTTTTTTTTTTAAATAGCAACTGCTGACTCTCTGGTCAAGGCACTAGAGGTATTCTACTAGTTTCCAAAAAATGACTCAGTAGATGACACAAAGAAACTATATCAGGTTGCAATACAAAGACAGAAAGATAAAGAAGATAGTCAGACACCTTTCATTAGGGATGCCATTGACAAGCTGCTCACCAGTCCACAAGACATCAAAGGCAGATGAAAGGAGTACTTTTAGCAGCTTCTGAATGAAGAAAACCCCACAGAAGCTGTACTGCCCCAGACAAAACTTACAATGAGAGAAGAAGAGGAGCCCACCATAAAAGAAGTAAGGATAGAACTAATGAAACTAAAGTCAGGGAAAACAGAATGCTTACATGAGGTCACAGCAGATACGATAAAGATGTTGGGTGAGTCGGGGAAAAACGGCTCCTGGGGGTACTCATAGGAGTAAGGAGAGAAATGCATATAGGTTCATAGGTTGGTACTATGCTATCGGCCCTAGGGCCTATACAAACCTACCCATAACAATTGAGATCCCAGATGCTCGGAGGAGAAGCATACTAGTGCCAATGTGTTCAAGAGTAAAGGGGATATTCAAAACTATGGGCTAAGTTATATGAACTAAGTTCTGGAGAGGGTGAAGGTGACTAATAAATGAATACGCAGAGTAGAAGAAAGTAAGATGGAAGATGAGCAGTTTGGAGTCAGATCAGGATGCAGCACAATTGATCCAATGTTTGCAGTGAGACAGATACTTGAAAAGAAGCTAGAAATGAGGAAAGAGTCCAACTGGACATTCCTAGACTCGTTGAAAGCAAAGTCCCAAGAAAGTTGATTTGGGCAGTCCTGCAGTGGTCTGAACTCCCAGAAACATTGATAGAATTAGTGCAAGCTATGTACATGGATCCAGTGACTCAAGTACGAACAGTGTTTGGTCTCACAGAGAGGTGTCTAGTGGGAACAGGTGCATCAGGGTTCAGCTCTGCGCCCACTGCTGTTGATACTGGTGATGGACTACATTAGCAAACAGGTTGGAGGGGAAAGATCAACAAAGTTGCTGTATGCAGATGATGTGGCATTACAGGCAGACTCTAGTCTGAGCAACTGAAAGCACATGACATGAAACCGAGTACAGATAAGACAGTTGTAATGGCTGTAAATGGGGGAAAATCAGAAGAAGATGAGAACTGAAATAGAAGGGAAAATAGTGGAAATGGTTAACAGCATTAAGTATCTGGGAGGAGTGGTTGAGGAGAAGGAAATCTGAATGAGAAGGGCAAGGCTAGAATCAGAGGGGCTGCATCCAACTGGCGCAGAGTGTCAGGTGTAGTGAATGACAGAAGCATGCCAAAGAAGCTGAAAAGTAAGGTGTATAAAACAGTGGTAAGACCAGTGCTACTGTATGGTACAGAAACCTGGGCAGTAAAGGCAGAACAGTTGAAGAAGCTAGACGTGATGCAGATGAAGTGCCTGACATGGTGGTAGAATGTACACTGTGGGACAGATGAAGAAATGACGACATAAGAGCAGAAGCTAAAGTAGCTCCAATTGTAGAAAAGATCAAAGAGAACAGATTATGGTGGTTCAGGCACATAGGATCATAGGAAGATACTAGGCTATTGGCCCTGAGGCCCTTACAAGCCTAGCCAAGAATTTAACCTATGTTCTAACAAGTCAGCACCCAATGCCCCTGTCCAGCAGGGACACAGGTGGAATCCTGGGGTGTATTTTCTGTTCCCCATCCAGTTATCCAGGTTGCACTTAAAAAGGGTTAATGATGTACTCTGCTTGACATGGAGAAGGAGTCTATTCCACAGATGGGGGAGTCTCTGGGACACAAATATGTCCCACCAACAAGTCCTATTAATATCACAGACCAGGTTGAGATTGTGCATGTGGGTTACTCGAGTGGAGCCTGACTTGCGGATATGCAGCAGTCCCATCAAGGCAGGGTCTGAGATTGCTTTGTATGCCAGACAGAGGTCACCTGTGAGGAGTCTGTATGACACTGAGTAGTAGAACAGGGCCTTTAGCCTATCTATGCAGGGTAGATGTTTGAGGCCCTGGATTCTCTTGGTGAGGCACCCCTGTGGTCTCTCCAACTGTTGCATGTGCTTTGTGAGGTACATGCCAAAAGGGGCACTGTACTCAATAATATGTCTTATAAGGGAAGAATACATGCATGTTATGATCTCCTTGTCCCTGGATGAGATACCTTTACTAATGAGGTGGGCCATGTAGAAAGCTTTCCATACAATGGAGGCAACATGGTGGTCAAAAGTCAGTTTGCTATCAACCTGGGTGCCCAAGTCCCTCATGACTAATTGCATGCCTAGGACTTTGTTATTAATGTGATAACTTGTAGGGACATCACTCTCTCAAAAGGTGATGATAATGCATTTTTTTGGCATTCAGTTTGAGGCCATGTTTCTGGCACCAGTCATTTGTTTGGGTGAGACCCTCTTGGAGGATGTCCATATCATTAGGGCAATTGATGACAGTGCCTAGCTTGCAGTCATCTGCAAACATGGTCATCCATAGCCCACTTGTTTTGGCCTGCACCTCAGAAAAGTATATCCCAAACAACAGAGGCCCCAGGACCGATCCCTGGGGTACACCACTCGTTATGGGTCTACTGCTTGAGGTGGCTTCCCCTATTTTGACTAGGTGGGTTCTATCGGTGAGCCAGTTTGCTGCCCATCTGGTAACATACAGATTGATGCCTAGTTGAGACAGTTTATCTATTATACCCAAGTGCGCACTGTCTTCCCCTCATCCATGGCTTTGGTGACTGTCTCAAAGAAGTCCACTAAATTTGACAGACATAAACTCCCTTTGATGAAACCACCAAATTTAAGACATAACCTCCGTTTGATGAAACCAAACTGTGGTGGATTGAGTATTTGGAAGTTGCCAAAGTCCTTGTTAATGATGTCCATGAAAATCCATTTCATGGCCTTGTAGATCAGGCTAGTCAGGCTGATGGGCCTATAATTGCTTGGATTGGTGGCTGCTCCACCTTTGTGTAAAGGGATGACAGTGGCTGTCCTCCACTCAGCTGGGACAAAGCTGGTACTCAGGCTCTGGTTGAATAGGGTGCCTGATGGTGCTGCAAGTTCCTGCCTGAGTTCATGTAAGATGCAGCCTGGTATGTTATCAGGTCCCATGGAGGCTGTATTTTTTGCCTTTGAGAGGGCAGTGATGACTTGCTCCCTAGAGATAAGTGGAGGGGGGTAGGTGCTGGGGATTTCCTGATTTACTGATGGGGACAGAGGGGTGAAATTTTCAATGAACCTGTCTACCAACAGGCTGGCTATATCTATGGCGTTTGTGTATGTGATGTCATTGACCACCAGTTCTGAGCAGATCTGAGTGCTTCCTTTGAGACTGCGGACATATGTGAAGAAGGCCTTATGACAGTCTTTAGTAGATGTGGCCAGTTCGGACTCGAAGTTTGCTTTGGGGGATTTCACTAGTGCTCTCATTGGGTCTATTTGAGATGAATGAAAGTTCATCTTAGCGAATGCTCACGTGAGTGAAAATTGCGGAACATGAAACCACAATTGTGAGATTGCGGTACAGTGAAGATGGGAATATTTGCCCTTTCCCCACTGTAGTGCGATCTCAGAGTTGGAATATATATTTAGCGGGGGGTGTGGAGGGGGCGCAGCCCCCCACAATTGCAGTTTCGTATTCCTGGATTTTTGCTCATGTGAGCGTTCGCTAAGATGAACCTTCGTTCATCTAATATAGACCGCTCTTATTTGCTTGGTCAGGGTAAGGAGAAATATGCAGAAAAGCAGAAGACAATCTGATGAAGACGATTTCAGACAGACAGAAAGAAGGCAAGAGGAAATGATGGCATCCAGCAAACAGGTGGATGGACTGTGTGAGAGAACCCCTTTGACAGTTAGGCATGAGTGTTGAAGAAGGTAAGACAGTGGCATTGAATAGAGAATGAGATAGTGACAGTTTATATGGCACCCCAATCCCATGCATAAAAATGGGAAAAAAAGAGGTTGATGATGATAATGAGGAGGAGGAGGAGGAGGAGAAAGATCTCTCTGGTCATATAACTTAACCTCTTCATGCCACTGCTGTGTCTTTGGTCATATAACTTGACCTCTTCATGCCACTGCTGTGTCTTTGGTCATATAACTTGACCTCTTCATGCCACTGCTGTGCCTTTGGTCATATAACTTGACCTCTTCATTCCCTTCTGCCGTCTACATACCTTGCACTGACTCTATTTTTGATTGTGATGCTTTCAACATTCCAGTTCAGATGACACTATCTATAAAAGGCATGTATGTACAGTGTTTTTTCAGTCACTCAGCATATAATGTTATTTATCTTTTACCTTTATACCCTCAATCCAACTATCACATTCTCTTTGTATATAATATATGCATATACTGCATTTTGTTATTTTTTTCTGTATATAAAATCATGCATCTTTTGTGTTCTCCGTGGGATGAAAATGAAATGAGTCCAATGGGATCAGTGATTTATCCCAGTGAACAAATTCAAAATAAAAATAAAAATAAAATAACTGGATTAACAACCATTTCATTGCTTCTATATCATCAAAGAGCTGTTTAACATGATGTAAACTGTGTATATCAGTGGATACCAGAAAGTACACAACAGGGATGGGTGCTTTTTTGTTAATTTACGTAAAAAATACATTTTGTCTTTAATGTATGAAAATACCATGATGTAGCAAAGGCCTCTATCCAAAAACATGATTAATACATGCAGTGCAACACAGCTAAGAAATATTTATTAACACTAATCAAGTCCCTAGTCTTTCTATGTGATAATGCAGGGAATGGAATGCAGTGTTAAGTACAGCAAAATAAAATACTGTTAAAGATGTCTTCAGAATTAAGAAGCCTAAAAATAAAGTCACAGCTAATCAGCTAAATGTAGTATTTTTTGCCCTTATTTTTCATTATGAGCAAATTAAGCCTTATGACCTAATAGACAATTGTAGATGAATGCCATTTTAAGAAGCAAAACAGAGTTAGTCTTTGAAAATGCTGTAAACAGATCACTTATTGTTTTACTTTTTCTTACTTTAATACATTTGTTCTGGCCCTCACCAGGCCTGTAGAGCCATTTATTCCAACTGGCCTGGCCTATCTTAACTTGCTGAGAAGAGGTGTCGGGGGGCAGTGAACACCTGGACAGGTGAGCAGAGACAGGCCATCATCTGTAACAGCACTGGGACCTTCTGTACCTTTGGCTGCTGTTAGCTTAGCATCATAGTGCTGCACTTTCACTGTCAGAGATGCAGTAAAGCATATTCCAGTACTCTCATTGTCCCTCACTTATACTGACAGCACTCTTGTTTTTCTTCACATCTGATGACTATCAAGCTTCCTTATCCTCTACGGGCTCATTTAATTCTTTTCCCCTCACTAGTGTTGCAATAAAAATAAAGTGCATTCTGTAACCTGACTAATACACACACAAAAAATATATATTTGTATTTCTATATCTTACATATATATGCACACACAAACAAACACAGTCACACACACGTACAAGGGATATCACCTGGTGGGAATACAATAAATCTAATAGTTGTGTTTTGTAACTAGATTGCATGCTAAGAGTCAGTGAAATCAAGAGTCACCTGAGCTATGTGAGAACGCTTTTGTGACTGAGCTGTTAGCCTGCAAAAACTGTGGAAACTAATGAATATTTGGACTGATGACTGAAGCAATGCTGATCTACCAAAGTCAGTCCCATCCAGTAGCCATACTACTAATCGTCACAGCACCGCTGCTACTTTCACGTATGTTCACTAATAATGATGAGAATACCGCACTGTTTTTATTGTTTAAACCAAATGACTGGAGCTGGAAAGGTCTGCTGGACAGACTTCCATATTAGGCAGTCCACCTTATATTATGTTTGGAATCTACAATGCATCCTAAAAACTGAGGTATCATAAGGTCTTGAACATGATGTCCAAAACTCCTGTGGCTCAGAGACAATGTTGTAATACATCAGTATGAGATCTTTTAAAAATTCTTTAGCCTTTAGGAAAGCAGCATCCCTCTGATAAATAGGAACACATAAACAATATTGGGTAAGTGATCATAGAGACCATAAGAGGTCTAGCCATATACACACACATATATATATATATATATATATATATATATATATATATATATATATATATATATATACACATCTCTCTCTCTCTAGATATATATATATATATATATATATATATATATATATATATATATATGTATTATATGATCGAAGATGCATTCTTTCAAATGTGTCTTGATCGAACTTGAAAGCATGAAACGGCAACATACCGAAACGGCATATAAGCAAATTCTTTCCCTGGGAAAGAAATCGCTTGGCCGCTTTCGTTATTTTGCTGTTTTTGTCAATGCAGTGCGATCTCGGAGTTGGTATATTTAAGTAGGGGGGTGTGGGGGGTGCGAAGCCCCCCACTTTATGTAATGTTTTAAAGTTTTTTCTTTTTTTCTTTTTTGGAACAGTGATTTTTTTCCCCTGGGAAAAAAATCGCTAAGTGTTCAGGATTGTAAGCTTTCGCTTACATGGGGTCGATAAATCAGTGTTCGCTTTTTTAAACGTTTGCTGATTTAATATATATATATATATATATATATATATATATATATATATATACTTTTAAGAAGACACATTTAAAAGATCTTGACACCTCCCAAATCAAGTGGGGCTATACATGATAACCCTGGGGTAAATTCTTGTTTGCCTGTCAAGTAATCAAAATTAGCCTTAAAGGCACACAAAGTAGCACTTTGCTTAACTTGTACTGATTATTCTACAGACTGAGAACATAATGAGTTAGGAACCTATCCCATCAACAAATTTGCTTATTTAGTGGCATAAATGTAGGTCCCTAGTGGAGGTATTTGTAGAGCTACTGGTTTTGTGAAGAAATAGGAAGTAAAATAGAACTGGGTCTTTCATGGCTTGAAAATTGAAACACAGGTTGCTCTGGTGCAGCTTGCAGGCTATTGAGTATAAGGGGATATGTGCCAATCCACCAGGATAGTAGAAGGGTTTTAGGCCCCTTTTTTGGTTAAAAATCAATGGAGCATTTCCAGTTGAGTGATATGCTTGGATGTGTACATACCAAAATGGGCACTGTACTCAATGACTGGTCTGATAAGGGAACAGAACTGTGGTAAGATGACCTTTTTTGGATTTTGAATCTATTCCCTCAGAAATTAACCTGGGATACATAAAAGAATTTCCTGACTATGGTGGAAACATGAGGACTGAAAGAGAGAGAGAGGGCAAGAGTAGTCTGCGTAAGTATCCAGGTCTCTTATGACGTATCTGTTTGAAGAGGAGTACCATTTATAACATATAAGGTGGGAACAGCTTTTTTTTTTTTTTTTTTTCACTAAACTTTACTGTGCTGCATATCTTTACATTTAGCTTGAGACCATTTTCAGCACACCAGGTGTGAGCATATTCTAGCCCCTTTTGGAGCAGTTTAGTATCCGTGGATGATCAGATAGCAGTGTCCAGCTTGCAGTCCACAGTAAGTCAGGAATACTGGCTTAGAAGTCTGAAAAATATATGCCACACAAGACAGGGCCCAGCAATGATTGCTGTGGTACCCCACTAGTTAAAATTTTATGTTTAGAGAGGGTATCAGCAGATTTTACTACTTGGGATCTGTTGGATAGCCAATATGCAGTCCAGGCAACAATGTACTTTTTAAAATTACCATTATGGGAGACACTGTTACACACCTTGGCCAGGTCATGATAAACAGTGAGCGGAGAAAGACCACTGTCCATAGTCTTAATAGCCACTTCAAAAAAGTTTACTAGGTTCATTAGACAGGACTTGCTTAACACAAAACCAGAGTAGGGTATAGATTCATTACGTAATTTATGTATGCTTAAATGAGTTCTACTAGGGTATGTTCCATGGCTTTGCATATAAGGCTGGTGAGACTGATGAGTCTATAATTACCTGGGTCTGTAGGTAGGGTCACCCTTGTACAGATGAGTCGCAGTGACTATTCTTCAGGCATTGGAGGAAACTCAATGAATATAAGCAACACACACAACAGTCAGTGATGCAGTAAATCCAGTGAATTTTGAAATATCAAGTCCAAATAAAAATAAAACAAAACACAGGAAACAGGGACAGTTCAGAAAATGAAAAACATTTAATATGAACGCAATGCAAGTTAAAACCTTTTGCCAAATCAAGGCTTCTTCATGAAAGATAAAGCAATGAGAGTAAGTCGGTATACAAATAGTCTAAACAAGTCACATGCTCTAAAAGAAACTTGACGAAACCAATTAACTAAAGTGATCGAACACGTTTGTGTAGCTCTCTTAACAGAGGTTTTAAAGACACACAACCATTAAGTCCTGGTGGTATGTGTGCCTTCAAATGGAGTATCCAATGGTATTCATCAAATTCAGTACAATGTACATTATCCCCCCTCCCCCCGAGGTTATTTTAAAACATTCAGTATTAAAAATTTTAAATCATGATGCGAACCTTTGTCTAGCTTATGTTTGTGTAATGCATTTGTCACAGCTTGTCTGTTTATATCTGAAATATGGTTGCCAATACGTTCTTTAAGTTTTTGATTGGTTTTACCAACATAATATGCCTGACAGTGATTACGCAAAGCTAAATAAACCAAATTCTTCATGTCACAGTTGCCATAAACATTAATCTCAAATTTGGACCCACTTACAGGATGCGTAAAAGATCTCCCTATATATATATATATATATATATATATATATATATATATATATATATATATATAAATTTACAATAGACATGCCTTCCACATTTAAAAGTACTCCTCGTCACTGTTTTTAGTAGGAACCTTACAAGTCGTTCTTTGTAACAAAGTAGATGTTTTAAGCTGCTACTTCATTTATATCCAAAGTTAGGTCATAAGGATATAATCGAACCAAGTTCAGGGATGTCATACAAGATATTCCAGCATTTTGATATAATATGTTTAACATTGTGACGTGATGGTGGTGCTGCGGTAGCGTTGTCGCCTCACAGTAAGACGCTGACCGGTTCGATTCTCAGCTAGAGCGTCTTCTGCGTGGAGACATGCATGAATGGGTGTACCTTCGTTGAAGGTTGTGCATCAGGGCTGGCAAGTCAGCATGTAAAAATCAACTGCCAATCATTAGCGGACCGGAGTTCCGCTGTGGCGACCCCTAACCAGGAAAAGCCGAAAGACACAACAACAACATGTTTAACATTGTTAGTATTTCTATTGTAGGTTAAAAGGCATCTAGACATATTTTTAGGATGTGTATTGGTTGAAAAAGTAGGTTTTACGTTGCTGTTTAATGCTATCACAAATAGTATTAATATCATGAAAGATGATTTATTCAGTTGGGAATTCATATTATAATCTGAAGTGTTTAAATTTGCTCCTCTCAGCATTTGGCCTTTAGCAATATTATTAAACATAAAGTGGAGATGTATACTATTTCTATTTTATTATGCATTCCATTTGGTAGGCTTCTGCAACAGAGTAGTTTCTACCTTACACTCCATGTTTTTAAAAAGTGTAATATCGAGAAAATCTGTTCTGTCAGAAGACACACTTTTTTAAACTTAAAAAAAAAAAAAAAATACAGTATTTGATAAGTATCAATAAAACTCATTAAAAGTCTCAACATCTCCACACCAGCTAAAAAACAGATCATCAAAAAAGCAGTGGTAAAAAATGACTTGGTTAGAGAAACAAGAATCTTCTGATTCTAAAATAAACTTACGTTTCCATATATACATTACTATATTGGCATAGCTGTGGGCGACTGGGATACCAATCACCACTCCTCGTAATTACTTATACAGCTGTTCTTGAAATAAAAAGACATTATTTGTGAACACTAGAATTAATAACTGACAAAGAGTGTTGATGTATGCCTGTATATACTCTTTAAAATCAAGCAAAAATTCTTTCACTGACTGAACTCCATGGTCACGGGTATGACTGTAAACAGAGAATCTACATCTAACAGCAAAAATGTAACCATTCAAGTCATTAAGTTTTGACCATCCATATAAGTCATGTAAAAAATCATTAGTGCCTTTAATGATGGTCCTTGTGCAGTCAAAGTGAACCCTTACCTGGGTTTCAACAAACTTAGACATAGACTCCATATCCTAGCCTCTGGCTGAGACTATGGGTCTAAATGGTGGATTTGACAAAGACTTATATATATTTTTGGTAGACTGTAAGTGAATGGTGTAATAGGAGGCTCAGTATGTAGGTAATTAAATAATGCTGTATCAAGCTTTGATTCTGCATGCATGTCCTATAATTAAGTAAACCCAATGAATATGCTGAGGCTGAGGTTGAACAGTTTAAGTAGAGGCTTGGACGGTGCATACTTGGCAATGATGAAAATGCAGCCTGGTATATTATCTGGTCCCAAAGAAACATTAGGTTTTAACTTTTGACAGGGATTCTAAGACTTGTTCAAAGTGTGATTCAGATAATCACTCAGCTACATAAAATAACATGGCCACTCATATTAATGAACATGGCTAAAAAAGTACAGTTGTGTACACTTGCCATAAATGTAGATGTCAGACTGTATTCACCGTTGCAGTCATGACTTGTGGGTTATCCCTGCTGGGTAGGGCTCGGCTGGCCTGAATACCAGAGTAAAGGATTCCCTCCTGCATTGGCTGTTCTGGGACTGTGGCTGATGTCAGGTTGTCAGGGCTATAAAGTGTGGCAGCTGACACCATTACATCAGTTTTTCTTGCCCCAATAGGAAGGAGCCCCTGAGAAAATAAAGAGATAAGGCAAGAAAGGGGGTAAGGGGGGGGGGGGATATGACTGCAACAGTGAATACACTCGAACATCTACATTTATGATAAGTGTACACGACTGTACTATGTTCTTTGTGTTTCACTGTTGCAGTCAAAACTTGTGGGAAGATTTGCAAAGCTGAGGAAGTGGGTGGAGGCATGCTGTACAGGTTATGGGGCTGCTAGCATGTCCTGCAGGACTGCAGATGCAAATCCTGCCCTGGTTTTGGAGAACGTAGCCAGCTGGTAGTGCTTGATGAAAGTGTGGATAGATGTCCATGTAGCAGCCGCCAGAATTTCCTTGGTAGGAACCCCACTCAGAAAGGCTGTGAAGTAGAGGCTGCTGTTGTGGAATGGGATCTGACAGTTTTGGGAGGACTCTTTCCTGGAAGGCATAGCAGAAATGTCAGCAGTGAGACATCCATTTGGAAATGGTCTGCTTCGTAATGGGTTTCCCCTCTGCCCCAGGGACGAATGAAACCAGCAGCTGGTCAGATTTCCTGACTGATTTAGTCCTGTCAAGGTAAAATTTCAGTAGTCTGTGTACATCTAGGGTATGCAGGATTCTTTCTCCTTTATTGGTAGGTTTAGGAAAGAAAGTAGGTAGGTGCTGAGGGTTACATCAGAGACCACCTTAGGCATAAAGGAAGGGTTGGTTCTTAGAGATACCCTGTCCGCATGGAAGATGATGAAGGGTTCAGTAGCCATAAGAGCCTGGAGCTCAGATACCCTCCTGGCAAGTGATGGCTAGCAAGAAATCGGTTTTCCAAGAAAGAGATCTGCTGAGGATGCTGGCTTAAAAGGGGGTAAAGTCAACTTTTCAAGGACAAAGTTCAGATCCCAAGCTGGTGCAGGTAGACTTCTAGGTGGTCTGATGTGAGCCACACATCTGAGAAACTGTTTCAAGAGGTGTTGAGAGAACAAGGGCTGCTCTGCCTGGACACAGGCTGAGATGGCTGAAGCAGGAACCTTGATAGAGGAGTAAGACAACCCCTTTTCTAGAAGCTCTGCCAGGTAGTCCAGAACCAGTGGTAGAGAGGCAAGGGTGCTGTATGCACCTTTGCTGTCGCACCAGAAAGTGAATCTTTTCCATTTTGTGGAATATGATTTTCTGGTGCTGAGTCTATGGGCCTCCTTTTTAATACATAACACTTGTTTGCTGAGGGCTGAAGCATCATCCTTCTTTGTGGAATCAGCCATGCGGTTAACTTGAGTGTGGCAAGGCCTGGGTGCAGAAGCTTCCCTCTCAGCTGTGTGAGAAGGTTTGTTGTGGGGGGGGGGTAGGAGGATGGGAGGGTGTATGCTCAGACTGAGAAGCAAGGGGTACCAGTGCTGCCTCAGCCAGTCTGGGGTGATGATGATAGCCCTTGGTCCTTCCTCTCTGATCTTGAGAAGCACTCTGGGTATCAGGGGCAGTGGGGGAAAGCGTACACAAACTGGCTGCCCCAGTGGAAGGAGAGAGACAGCATCCACCCTCCAAGCTTCTGGATGAAACTCTCTTGAGCAGACTTTGGTCAGTTGGCAGTTTTGGTAGTTTGCAAAAAGATCTGTGTCTGGTCTCCCCCAGATTTGACTGATTTTTGGGAAGGCTTCTGTGTTCAATTGCCACTTGTGGGGGTCCAAGAGGTGTCTGCTTAATTGATCTGCCAGGGTGTTTTATTTCCCTGGAAGGTACTGTGCTATCAGATGCAGTCCGAGATTTGAGGCTGACTGCCAGATTTGCATAGCTAAGTGACACAGGGGGTAGGAATGCATGCCCCTCTGCTTGTTGATGTTCCACATGACAGTAGTGTTGTCTGTCTTTATTGAAATCACCACTGGTGACAGGTGTTCTTGGAAGGTTAAGATTGCCTTGTGTACCGCTAGCATTTCTTTCAGGTTGATATGGAGACCCTGAGCCTCCTGTTCCCATAAAGCCTGGGTTTGCAGGGTTCCCTTGTGGGCTCCCCAAGCTATGTCTGAGGTGTCTGTGGTTATGGTTTGGTCATGTGGGTGAAAGACAAAGGGCAGGCCCTTGTTCAGAGAGCAACCCCCTCAGCCAACCATAGCAGCTCCATCTTTAAGGAAGGAATCAGGGGGGGGGCTGGTGCTCCAGTGACTGAGAGTGTTAACAACAAAGGTTCCTTAGGTACCATTGTAATTTTCTCATGTGCAGCCTGGCAAGGGGTACCAGCAGGATGCAGGAGGTCATGCATTCCAGGGCTTGCAGGATGTTTCTGGCAGTGAGGTGGATCTTGTGAACTAGCTGGGTGAAGTAAGAGTGTGGGAAGGCCTACTCCTCTGGGGAGAGGAAGGCCTTTTGTGCTGAGGTGTCCAGAAGAGTGCCCAGGAAGATTAATCATTGTGTGGGCTGTAGTTGGGACTTTTACAGGTTGATGGTGAATCCCAGTGAGGTTAGTAGGGGCTGCACAAAGCAGAAGTCCTGCAGGAGTTTCTCCTTGGTTTCCACCTGGATGAGGCAATTGTCGAGATAGGCATAAATGTGAATGCCCTTCTGCCTGCAAAATGCAATGACTGGAGCCAGGCACTTGATAAAAACTCTGGGATCAGTGGATAAGCCAAAGGGCAGAGCAGAAAACTGAAAGTGTTGGGACACTGCTCTGAATCTTAGGTAACTCCTGCATGACTGTCTGATAGAAATATGCAGGTAGACATCCTTCAGATCTAGGGTCACAACCAAGCTTGAGGTAGTAGCATAGAAAGTAGTTTTTGCAGTGTTAGCATCTTGAATTCTGGAACCAGGAGGGACAGATTCAGGGGTGGATAGGTCTAGGATAGGATGCCATGTACCCTCTTTACTGGGAACCAGGAACAGTCTTGAATAAAATCCATTTCTTGCCTGTTCCTTTGGCACTGGTTCTACAGCACCCTGGGCATGAAGCTTTCTGATCTGATGAATAGCGGGGACTTCTGGGACACCAGACCTTTTTGGCTTTTCTTTGAAATAAAATCTGTACCCTCTGGGAATAATCTTCAGGACCCTTAGATCTGAAGGCATAGCCTGCCAGTTTTCTAGGAAGAGGGAAAGTCTTCCTTCTAGTTTGTTTGTTGACCTGAGGGGCAGAGGGGAGAGGGCCATTGAGAGTCCCTGGAAAAGGGAGTGGGCTTAGCACTTCCTTGCCTAGGGGCAGCAGTGGACCACTGTCTGGTTCTTTGTTGGCTGTGGGACTGGTGCCTAGGGGTTCTGTCTCTGTGTCCCTTCCTCTGGACTGGTCTTGCCTGTGAAGGAAAGGACCAGTGTTTTGTGGGGAGGTTTCCGCTGAACCTGGGAGGCTGCACCTGTAGGAAGTCATTGACAGTTTGCATTGACTTGGCTTTGTCCTCCATTTTCTTAATGACTTCTTCCACTTTAGAGGCATCTAACAGTTTGGATTTAACCTGGTCAGTTAAAGGTTGCTCCCTTGCACCTCTAACACAAATAAGAAGCATTAACACAGTACACTAACTAATCATTTAGTGCAGCCAAGGTTTTTTTACATAATAAAATGTATAAAACTGTAATGTCTGGTGTGATGACCCACCACTGGACCAGTAATTAAGAAGCCTCAATCCTCAGGTACACACACACAATATTTCCAGATGCAGCTCTCTGCATCAAGTGCAATTTCCCCTAAGAGCACACAGAGACCACAGTCAGTCCGGTGTTGGTTTCTCCCTCTTCCTTCATATCTCCAATAAGACTCCCCACTGGCACAGCTATACAGTTGAGATCTCAGCTGAGTGACCAAGCCAAGACTTTCAGCACCCTCTCTGTCTAACCAGTGCTTCATGTCCCTGCCCAAGTTCATAGGTAGGTACTAGGCTATTAGACTTAGGGCCTATATAAGCCTAGCCAAAAAGGTACCCTGGCTTTCGCCACCCAAGAAAATTATTTTCCTGTGCCCCTGTCGAGCAGAGCCACAGAAGTGATCCCTGGGGTGAATTTCCTATTTCCCATCCAATCATCAAGAATTTTCTTGAAGAGTGCTAATGAGGAGCTCTGTTTGACATAGATAGGTAATCTGTTCCAGAGTATGGGAAGTCTCTGGGACAGGACTCTATCCCTCCAGCATGTTCTGTTTATTGTGGTGACAAGGTTTAGGTCCCTAGAGCATGTAGCTCGGAGGGAATGGGATTTCTTTAAGTGAGCATGTTCAACAGCTCTGGGTTCGACATACCTTTTTTATGTTAGGCAGAGATTGTCTCTGAGTAGGCGATATGCGACGGAGTAAAGCTGGAGTTTTTGAGATGGTCTGCATAGGGCATTTGTTTGAGGCCAGTAATCCTCTTTGTGAGGTATTTCTGTGGCCTTTCCGGTTGTTGTAGATGTCTTGTGAGGTACACACCAAAATGGGCATTGTACTCTATAATGGGTCTAATGAGTGATGAGTAGAGGGGAACGATGACCTCTTTTTTTCTGGATGAGAAACCTTTTGTGATGAGGTGAGCCATGTAGAAGGATTTCCTGACCACTGTGGCGATGTGATTATCAGAGAGAGACTACTGCCCACTTTCGGCGTTAAGTAGACTACCACTTATATGGTAGTTCATGGGTACAGAGTTTTTACCAAAGGGGATGACAATATACTTTTTGGCATTGAGCTTAAGGCCATGGCTCTGACACCAGGCATCTGTGATACCAAACAAGAGAGGACCCAGGACTGAACCCTGTGGTACTCCACTTGTCACTGGTCTGAAGTCGGATTTGGAGCCTGCTACTTTCACAGTGTGGGTTCCGTCCATGAGCCAGTTGGCAACCCATCTTGTGACATAGGGATTTATACCTAGTTTAGTGAGCTTATATATAATTCTGGAGTAGGGGGATGGTGTTGAAAGCCTTGGTGAGATCTAGATAAGCTGCGTGAACCACCTTACCCTCATCTATGGCTTTGGTGACTGCTTCAAAGAAGTCAATCAGGTTTAGGAGACATGATCTGCCTTTTACAAACCCGAACTGGGTAGGGTCCAGAGTTTGGAGATAACCAATGTCTTTGTTTATGAGTTCCATGATGATACGTTCCATGGCCTTGCAGACCAGGCTCATCAGGCTAATAGGGCCGTAGTTCCCGGGGTCCGTTGTGGCTCCCTCTTTGTGGAGTGGGATAACCGTCGTGGTGCACCATTCTGTGGGCACAAAGCCTGAGGTGAGGCTATGATTGAACATGGTACTTAGGTAGGGTGCCAGTTCATTCTGTAGTTCATGTAGAACGCAGCCAGGGATATTGTCAGGTCCCATGGATGCTGTGTTCTTGGCTTTGGAGAGTGTGTTTTTTACCTGTGCAGCCGTGATTACAGGAACTTTGCATTCTTCTGATATAGAGATGGGTCCTCTAGGGGTTGAGAGGGGGGTAAAGTTAGCACTGAACCTATCTGCAGGATGTTGGCAATATCAGTTGGTTCTGTATATTTAGTGCCATTGTGCTGTAACTCAGAGCAGATCTGATTGTTGCCATTGAGATTCTTGACATAGCTACAGAATGCTTTGTGGTTGTCTTTAGAGTCCATGGCAATTTTGGTTTCGTAACTAGCTTTGGAGGATTTTATGAGGGATCTCAGATTCTTACTGAGGTTGACCAGGGAGTTCCTCCAGTCATGGGATTTTACTCTTTTTTGCAACAGTTTCTTTCTTCTGTTGTAGAGTTTGTTTATGGCAGAGGACCAGCAGATTGGCTTCCTTTTTTTGGAGGATAGCATCTTGGCTCTATTAGGGATAGCATGATCTATGCACTCGTGTAAGTGCTTATAAAGTGCATTTCTGTAGGATTCAGCAGTCGTACCTCTATTGTCCATCTGCATGGGTGTCATGAAGTTTACCACTTCTGTCTTAAGAAGTGTGAAGTTGGCTTTGGAGAAGTTTTTTTACGGTGGTTTGCCTAACTGGGGGTGGGGGCTGGATGTGCATGTCTAGGGTGATTAGCTTGTGGTCGGATCTGACCAACGAGGAATTGACCTCTGGTGTGGAACACCAGATGGCCATGTTGGTAATGACCAGGTCTAGGATATTGCTGTCCCTGGTGGGGGTGTGAAAAAGTTGATCCAAGGCGTTGGAATTTATGAATTCCAGAAAACATTGAGCAAAAGAGCTGGTACATGAGAAGTTTTCCCAGTTAATGATGGGGGTAGTTGAAATTGCCCATTATTAGGATGTTGGGTTGTACCCTAATACTTTCCAGTGTATCAAAAAATGAGGAGTGGGAATCCTGGGGCATGGTGGGAGATCTGTAACAAGCTACAATTTGGACTGTGGTCTTCCCCAGAGTTAGTTGCACTTGGATAATCTCGGATGCATTATGCTGTGTACCTAGCCTAGAGGTGTGGATATCCTTAATGAATATGAACACCCCTCCACCTTTAGTGCTTCGTTCCGGGTTAGGTGGCTGAAAGGTGTAGTATGAATTATAGCCTGGTAATGCAGGGGTGCTCTCTGGAGCTTTGAACCAGATCTCTGTCACTGCACAGATGTTGATGTTCTCCAATTTAAGGAGTGCCTCGAGTGAGTGCATTTTGAGGTTTAGACTTCTAGCATTGAGTAATTACCCTCAGATTTTGCTTGCTTGTACCAGTTACGGTGGTGAATTTGTCATTTGAACCTTGCCTAAAAAAGGCACTATAGAGGTGGCAAGAGCCTTAGCCAGTATCTGGAATCCCAAGGGCAAAAGGTGCAGGCCATCTCTGGCAAAGCATCGTGGTCTGTCGATCATGTCGTCCCAGGCAGACAAATACTGGATCCCCTTAGAATGACACCAGAAGCTTAGCCAATTGTTGAAGTCAATCAATTTATCCTTGTACTAGGTGATGGCAGGATGCTACTCAGGGCTAGGGTCATACCTGCCTGGGCTACAAGATTGGAGAGCTCCTCCATGTCTCTTTTCATGTAGTCTAGGGAGGTACGTCTCAGGTCACTCACACCAACATGGACAATGACAGTGTCATATTTGTACTTGTTGTGGAGTGACCTGAGTGCATGCATTATGTGGCGGATCCTGGCACCTGACAGGCAGCTGACAGTAACTTTCTCCTTGTTTAGCCTGGTGAGTGGAACATCAGTGTGCCTGACTATAGAGTCACCTATGACTAGAGTGTTGGGTACGTTGTTATGCCTTATGGGCTGTGGTTAAGTGGCACACTATGTTTGTGGGCTATGTGTCATTTGGGTTGTGTTGGGGGGGGTGGAGTTTGCTTGCTTTTCTGCTTTGGAGGTCCCTGATGCTTGTGCACATTTCTATTGAGAGCCTCCACAAATGTAGGTCTGTGTTTTGTGTTTCTATGTGTGTGTTTTGGTGGTGCAGGTTTTGAGGGACTATGATGAGTGTGGTGTGGTGCAAGTGTTTACCTTCTCCTCTTGATTGTCTAGTCCAGTCTTGGGTGAAGAGAGCTTTGCTTCCAGTTTGGCAATATAAGTGCATCTCTCACAGGTTGTAGTGTTGGGTGGTAGGAGGAGAGGGTTGTCTGTGTACATGAGGCAATTGCTGCATTGCCCCAAGATGCCCAGATTCATCAGGTAGACAGGAGAAAACAACGGGAGCTGATCCTTAGTCATGCCTGGATAGGTGCTTATTTATTAAGTACTAAAAACTGCTCTCCTCTAGACAAGTGAGGAAAGTTGAGTGCTGTAGTAATTTGCAGCTTATTTAGTGCTTACAATGAGTTCTGGACAAGTGCTGAGTTCAAAGAAACAGATTTGAGTGCTGAAACTAGAAAACTGGCTAGTTCTAAGAAACAAAATTAAGCTAGAAGGCTTCCCTCCAACACAGAAAGGCTTGGGGGCTCAGAAGACTACAAACAGTACAGACCACTTGCAGGAAAGGCAGGAAACAAGCTTAACATTTTTTTTTCTTTCTCAGATGCTCTCTTTGTACACAGTAGGAGTGCCTGAAATCAGAATATGATCTCACTGCACTCAGTTGAGTGAGCAAATGAGATGGGCCCAGAAGGAGTATCCAAACACAAATTTACAAGAGGGGTGGGCAGTTTCAAAGCCACCAAGATTAACACCAAAACAAAACCAGGGAGGGTGAGTGGGGAACTAACTTCCAGTTCAGTTAATATTCAATGCAACACAAATAAATCAATTAAAATGCTGTATTATTTGAAAAAAGTGCAGATAAAAAGTACTTAAATTCTCTTATACGTCCAGTTGAATACAGCTAGATCTTAGCCGGCCAAAGCTCAGGTTTTAAGCAGAAAATATTCCAAAATGTACCACTTAAACAGGCAGTAACAGAATATCAATGAATAAGACTACCCACAACTGCAATTACTGTCTATGCAGGAATTCTAAAAGGCAATAAAATCTAACAAGCACTGACTGAAAAAACAGAGTCAAAACTTCCAGTTCAGTTAACGCAAATAAATCAATTAAAATGCTGTATTATTTGAAAAAAGTGCAGATAAAAGGTACTTAAATTCACTTATACGTCCAGTTGAATACAGCTAGATCTTAGCCGACCAAAGCTCAGGTTTTAAGCAGAAAATATTCCAGAATGTACCACTTAAATAGGCAGTAACAGAATATCAATGAATGAGACCACCCCCAACTGCAATTACTGTCTATGCAGGAATTCTAACAGGCAATAAAATCTAACAAGCACTAACTGAAAAAATAGAGTCCAAACTTCCAGTTCAGTTAATATTAAATGCAACACAAATAAATCAATTAAAATGCTGTATTATTTGAAAAATGTGCAGATAAAATGTACTTAAATTATCTCATACATCCAGTTGAATACAGCTAGATCTTAGCCTGCCAAAGCTCAGGTTTTAAGCAGAAAATAATCCAAAATGTACCACTTAAATAGGCAGCAACAGAATATCAATGAATGAGACTATCACCAACTGCAATTACTGTCTAGGCAGGAATTCTAACAGGCAATAAAATCTAACAAGCACTAACTGAGAAAACAGAGTCAAACCGTCCAGTTCAGTTAATATTCAATGCAACACAAATAAATCAATTAAAATGTTGTATTATTTGAAAAAAGTGCAGATAAAAGGTACTTAAATTCTCTTATATGTCCAGTTGAATGTGGCTAGATCTTAGCCAGCCAACGCTCAGGTTTAAGCAGAAAATATTCCAAAATGTACCACTTAAATAGGCAGTAACAGGATATCAGTGAATGAGACTACCCTTGAATGCAATTACTGTCTATGCAGACATTCTAACAGGCAATAAAAATCTAACAAGCTCTAACTGAAATAACAGAGTCAAAACTTCCAGTTCAGTTAATATTCAATGCAACACAAATAAATCAATTAAAATGCTGTATTATTTGAAAAAAGTTGTCATATACATCCAGTTTAATACAACTAGATCTTAGCTGGCCAAAGCTCAGATTGTAAGCAGAAAATATTTCAAGATGTACCACTTAAATAGGCAGTAACAGAATATCAATGAATGAGACTACCCCTGACAGCAATTACTGTCTATGCAGGAATTCTGACAGGCAATAAAATCTAACAAGCACTGACAGAAAAAAACAGAGTCAAAACAACCAGTTCAGTTAATATTCAATGCAATACAAATAAATCAATTAAAATGCTGTATTATCTGAAAAAAGTGCAGATAAAATGTACTTAAATTCTCTTATACATCCAGTTGAATACAGCTAGATTTTACCTGGCCAAAGCTCAGGTTTTAAGGAGCAAATATTCTAAAATATACCACTTAAATAGGGAGTAACAGAATATCAATGAATGAGACTACCCCTGACTGCAATTACTGTCTATGCAGGAATTCTAACAGGCAATAAAATCTAACAAGCACTAACTGATAAAACAGAGTCAAAACTTCCAGTTCAGTTAATGTTCAATGCAAAGCAAATAAATCAATTAAAATGCTGTATTATTTGAAAAAAAGTGCAGATAAAAGGTACTTAAATTCTCTTATACGTCCAGTTGAATACAGCTAGATTTTAGCTGGTCAAAGCTCAGGTTTTAAGCAGCAAATATTCCAAAATATACCACTTAAATAGGCAGTAACAGAATATCAATGAATGAGACCACCCCCAACTGCAATTACTGTCAATGCAGGAATTCTAACAGGCAATAAAATCTAACAAGCACTGACTGAAACAAACAGAGTCAAAACTTCCAGTTAAGTTAATATTCAATGCAACACAAATAAATCAATTAAAATGGTGTATTATTTGAAAAAAGTGCGGATAAAAGTACTTAAATTCTCTTATACATCCAGTTGAATACAGCTAGATTTTAGCCGGCCAAAGCTCAGGTTTTAAGCAGAAAATATTCCAAAATGTACCACTTAAATAGGCAGTAACAGAATATCAATGAATGTGACTACCCCCGACTGCAATTACTGTCTATGCAGGAATTCTAACAGGCAATAAAATCTAATAAGCACTAACTGAAAAAAACGAGTCAAAACTTCCAGTTCAGTTAATATTCAATCCAACACAAATAAATCAATTAAAATGCTGTATTGTTTGAAAAAAAGTGCAGACAAAAGGTACTTAAATTCTCTTATATGGCCATTTGAATACAGCTAGATCTTAGCCGGCCAAAGCTCAGGTTTTAAGCCTGTACCTATAAATGGCAACAGTAGGACCATTCTGTAAAACAGGCTCAGACAGCTGACAGGAAGTTGTCAATGTGGGGAGAGCCTTCTGGACAAAGCCCGCAGGAAAACTATTACTGGGACTAAAAGTAGCTGACACACACACTATTTGAGGTTTGATCTACACACACACACACACACACACACACACACACACACACACACACACACACACACACACACACACACACATGGGAAAGGGTTGCACAGGTTTACTATCTATGCCCTCTTCTGCCCAGACTATAAGGTAGTTTCCACTGTCACAAATCAACTCCTTATCAGCTACTTTATGGTCCTTAACAAAGGGTGTCCAATCTTACTGCATAGTATTAATACTAATAAAAATGGTAGGTTGCCCAAGAGCAAGGCTGTTAGGAGTGGCCCACACAGTGTCACCAAATAAATATGCAAGTACTCTCAAAACTTAAATATCTCTACAGAGATCAGCCATAATGAAAGGTTTAAATATATTTAATAATAAATAATATAAGAACAAGACAATACTAAATATATATTCACAGTGACATCAGAGTTCAAAACCACATGCAATATTTAAAACAACATTGCAAGACAGTATCAAATAAATGAAGAAAAATAGCTAAAGTAAGCTTCACTGTACTCCTAACTGAATCTAAGAGAATTATGTTATAAGCTAAGAACTTACTAACAGAGCAAGGCAGATATTGTGAATGGATCTTTTAGTTGTTGTCAGGTCAAAGACGGAATGGAAAATGCTCTGTCTCACTCAGAGACTTCTTAAAATATTATCTAAAATATTACTGCTTGGATAGCTTGCAGAATGACATCACTCTTTGTCATCTGACTCCTAGTTTCCAGGCAAAACAACCATTTCTAGAAGCTGGCAGCATTTAGCATCTACCAGTAAAAATACACAGACAAGGGCTTTTCCTCAAATCTTTGGTAGATGCTGGAAGTCATAAAACAATTGATTCATTTATGCTTTCAAGACTACTAATTAGTTCACCCTAAAGACAATACAGAAAGCATCCTAGCACAGACTTTATGTCTCTTGCTGCATTGAGAACTGAAAGATACCATTTTTATGGCCTATCCATAAAGTAATTAATTTCAGTTATTTTTTCTGAAGTGTGCTGGATTGAAGTTAACCTCCTGTATGCCACTTTCCACTGTTAAAATATATACATTTAAACAGTTACAATAGTTAATGTACATTTCTGTTCTCTTCCAGTAAGGCACACTGTGGTTACATTTCAAACACAGCACTTTGCAAATACCTTTTCAACACACGTCTGTACAAGCAGTTTGATATACATGACATACAGTGCTAATACATTTGTAACACAAGCATCTTCTATAAATCATTTTGATATTCACCAATGACATAACTATTTACAAAATTCCAGCTAGCTGTGCTAGCAGTACCTCCTTTTGTCACATCTGGTATGATTCAATGATTGCAACAGTCTGTGAGTTAAGAGAGGAAGGGTACCTATACATGGCAACAGTAGGGCCATTCTGTAAAAAAGGCTCAGACAGCTGAGAGGAAGTTGTCAGTGTGGGGAGAGCCTTCTGGGCAAAGCCCGCAGGAAAAATATTACTAGGACTAAAAACATTAATTGAGCAGCAGGTCTTGAATCACTATGTATGATGGTATTCAAACTAAGGAGAATGAAACTGGCAGCAAAATTTCATGAATTAAGAAGGTAGAGACACAAACATAAAAAAAGACATAGGGGGCATTCTGTCAACTCAGAGACAGGTAAGAGGTGTGTGTGTGTGTGCGCGTGTGTTTGTGTGTGTGTGTGTGTGTGTGTGTGTGTGTGTGTGTGTGTGTGTGTGTGTGTGTGTGTATGAATGTGTCTGTGTGTACAGAGGGACTGGGGAAATGCCTGTGTTAACTACTGCAGGAAAGTGCTGATTAGAACTCGTGGTAGTTAAGGGCAATTCAGAGATATGCAAATTATCTGATAATGACGACTTTCCTCATTACGGCTAAGGTCTCTTAATTGCAAATTCCTGCATTGTATAAACAGCCCATTTTGCCCCAGCTCTTGCCACCAGTGGTGGAGTTATTTCTAAATAGGGGTATTTCTTAATTTGTCGACATAACTGAAAAAAGATTTGTAGTTTCCTTTGTATCTATAGTGACCTTATGTTCCTTGCTGGCATGTTTCAGTGTGGCCTTGTGGTAGGGGGTGGGGTCTTCTTGCAGCTTTTCAATATTTTTCTTAATTTAGTTTATACAGGAGTTCCACTGGAGAGATTTATTCCTGAACTTACCATTATATTTAAATAAGATGAATACAGGCTTTTCTTTGCAGTTGTTTAGATATCATTAAAAACTGAAGGTGAATGTGGCAGCCATCTCAGTTTTTTTTATTTTTGGGTGGAGTATTATTTGGAATTTTGAATAGGTCTTCAACAAGTTCAAGTAGGTTTTCCCTGGAGAAGTTTTGAAAGATGGCTTCATTTGGTGGTGGGGTACTACCATTAAGTCAGACAGAGAAGGAACTGATTTGTAGTCAGATTTAATCAGGGATGAGGAGATGCAGGTTGGGGCACAGGCAGGGAGCAGGTCAAGAATATTAGAGCCTCTGCTAGGTAGTTTGACAATTTGCTTCAGTGCAGTGGCATTAACAAAGTCTAGAAAGTACTAAACATATCCAACTAATAAATGATAAATGGAGAGCTGGTGTGAAAATAAAGCAGCCATGGGTGTATTTAATATGTATAAAATAATTTTCTGTTTTTTTTACTATTGAAAACATTAAACCAGATTATTTTTAGTCAGAACCAGGAGTACATAGTCTAATTTGAAATATATAAGTCTAGCTTTCCATCAGGAGAATATAGCATTATTATGGTCTTAAGTCAAGGTTATCCTCTCAGCTTTGAACAAGAACATTAGGGCCACAAATCATTTTTCTGGTGATGACAAAGGTTATCAGCTTAGTAAACCATCCCTTATTTTTTACAGTAGTGGTAGTAGTAGTAGTGCAAAATGATATATTCTATTGTCCTTGTGTGTTTTAAGAATTATACTTTCCATGTACCAGCAAGTAAATGTGGCTAAGTCAACAACACCCAGCTCCCCAAGCTATTTAATCCTGAGTTTCATAAAGCTCCATTCTAGCCCTACTGCTGTCCCCTCCTTATCAATAACTTAACTTCAAACTCTAGCCAGTCACAGGGTCAAACTGTGTTTTGCTGCTGTAACTTTGTATTATTCTGTGACTGCAGTTACTATACTTACGGAGCCATATGTCCTTAAGTCTGCAAAAATCTAATTCATTTAGTTTACAAGCCATAACACTTTTCCTAAAGCTCCTCTCTGGAGTCTGCTACCATTTGGGGTTCAATGAAGTCTCTGGTGTGGGAGATGAAAGCACTTAATCCATAAAACTTTATATGTATCATCTCCCACACCCATCTCCTAAATCATCTCTCCGACCTTAATCTCTCCCAGAATACCTTATCCTGGTTCTCTAGCTACCTCTCCAATAGATCTCAAGCTGTAAAATGGGGGACAGGCACCTCAACCTTCCTTCCCACCCCCACTGGGGTTCCCCAGGAATCCATACTCAATCCAATGCTGTTTAACATCTTTATTAAAAATTTCCACAAAGCCATACCCAATACCAAAATTGTACAATATGCAGATGATTCCACATTAATCTGCAGTGCCACCGACCTTCCAGAGCTTCAGACACTGACCCAAGCTGCTTTCTCCATCACTGAAAATTGGATGCTTTAGAATCACCTCTTACTAAATGCCAATAAATCCAAAATACTGTTATTCTCTCCCTCAAAATCTTCCCCTCCTGATAAAAATTAATTTCAAATCATTAGCCAAAACAGCTCCACTATAGAGATTGTCCCCTTTGCCAAACTACTTGGGGTCACTATTGATGAACACCTGAAATTCAACACTCACATCCAGCAAAACATTAAGAAAATCCATATAAAACTTGGTATGCTATACAGAAACATCCAGTTTCTCTCTCCTTCCACCAAACACTTGCCACTACCTATCTACTCCCCTCACTAATGTATGGCACTCCTCTATTAACTAACTTATCTGCCACACTCACTTCAAAATTGGAAGTCTGTTATAATAAGATTCCTAAATTTGTCACCAAAGCCAAATACTCCTCCCATCACTGTATTGCCCTTAATTTGTTACACTGGCTTGAACTCTCCAACCATCTAGACTATCTTCAGATTACCACAACCCACAAACTAATCTTTCAACCCTCTAAGTGCTCTGCTCTATGCAACATCCTTCTCTCTTACACCCCTCAGAGAACTCTCAGATCTCCTCACCAAAACCTAATCTGTGTCCGAAAACCCACTCGTCCTGCTGTTCAACTCCTGCTATCCTTTTCCTTAGCAAAAAGATGGAATTCTCTTCCTTCCTCTCTAAGGACCTGTGCAAACTTTGAAAACTTTAAATCTCAGCTGCATTCCTACCTTTACTCTAACAGAAAATGCAACTGCATTCTCTCCACCTAGTCCTATAATTCTCTCTCCACCTCTAAACCCCTCTCCAGCTATAATTACTAGCCTCTCTAGCTATGATCTATAGGCTACCACACACATGTACATATTGTAAATATCAAATTTGTACCATGTACCTAAGAATTTACACCTGCTCTCTAACATGAAATGTAACTGCAAATTGTTCATTAATAATACTGTGTCTGTATGTAAAGGTAACGTACCTAAGAAATTACACCTGCTCTCCAGCATGGAACATAATTGTAAATTGTTCTTCTTTTCTGTATTGTATCTGTATCTAAACTTTGTAACATGGAGCATTTCTCCCTGGGCCTCCACTGAAAACGGGCTCCCTGAGCCCTGTGGGCATCCCCGGTCATCAAACTGGAAATAAATAAATAAATAAATAAATAATGTGTATTTTTGTCATCTTGGTGATTGCACCCAGCCTAGTTGTTTTGGTGATTTAGTACAACTGTTTGCTGGGCTTGTCCATTTTTTTGTGTTACCTATACTGATATGTCAGTATCATATTTACATTATTACTTTTTACCTTCATATAATGTTTCCCTTTTTCTCCCTTTTTAATGCCCTATGTTGGTCCAACAAAAGGTATTGCATCATATCCGTGTTCCAGTGTCTTATTAACTTCCGGTAGTTATAAAATTACCATCATGTACCTATCTGTACTAATAACCAACAATTTTTTTTTGGTATTGATGTCACATATCAAATGTATGACAGAAAGTTTGAAGTATCAAAATTCTGAGAACTAAGGCATGCACCAGAACAGTTTGAATCACTAAGATTCAAATACAGAATAGTTTGATTAACAAAGATTTGAAGCAACACAAAATCTACTTTTTTGCACAGGGGCAATACTCTCTGCATCCTCGTATCCCCTCTTAATTATATATACCAACTCTAAGATTGCAGTACAGTAGGGAAAGGTTAAATTCCCTGATCCCCACTGTGTCGCTATCTCACACATTACAATAGCTGCTATGTTCGACCACATGATTTTTAATCAACTGCACCAGCTTTTTTACAGTTCAATAATTCAGCTTGTTGATGAGTTGTATGGAATCCCATATATCATATATGTTTTGACCAAAACACCTTGAAATATTGGTGCTTACCATTTTAGTGTAATAGCCCACCACTCATTCCACCCAAGCTCAGTATATTGGACCTTCACAAACATCTCTTATGGGAGAGGGCATTTGAATTGAACTATTCTCTAGCAAATCTTAAAACCACAATTAATCCTTAATGCGGGACTGCAAATCATCATCAACAAGCCAACATATCATAACCCAATGATAAATTGTCGTTCAATGCCATTTCCAGTACAACTCTTTCCATATACAACAAAAACCTAATCCAATAAAAACTATATATATTTTAATAGTTACTATTATTTTTTTCTTTGTCATCAGTCATATTAGTATCTTGCTGAACAAGTCTGCCTAAAACTTAAAGGTACATGTTTGTGCACAGACTCAAAAGTTGGGGATTCTAGTTAGGCTGAGTGCTAAGTAATAATTCAAGCAACAAGCTCATCTTTCCTGCCATTAGCCAATAACATTCAAAGGTTCCAAATGTTTTTTGTGCATTCTTTCACAGTCTCAGATTAAAAAAAAAGATAGTATTAACAAATCTCAATACACCAAATCCTTTCATGGAACCAGGGTAATTTTCTCTCCCCAGCATGCTCTTCCTAAAGTTAAAAAAAAAAAAATTCTTCAGCACCAACTTGTTCCTATTCTTTTTTTTTTTTAAGTTTTTTTGGCCCCCTCAGACCTTACTGGCACAGCCCCCAGTGTTCCATATCTACACCGGGTCTACCAATCATATTCCTACCTCCCTGGAATTACATCAGTATGGGCCTGCCATGGATCATAAGGGTGTCCTGGGCTCTTGTCTGTCTGTGCTTCCTCCTGGTGATTTTTTTTTCTTTTATATGTCCTACCCTCTTCCCCTTTCCCCAGTCCCCAATGCTCACTGATTATATCTGACAGCAACTCCTCTCTTTGGACAGCACCTTCTCTTAGGCAGCATCAACAAAAGAGTGCCCTCCCCTCTGGACGAGCACGACCATCCCTCCCTGCTGCTCTTTCAGTCAACCAAGCCTCTAATCAAACCACGGTTGGATGGGCCATAGTCAGGGCTTCATCCCTCTACTCCACCACAGCAGCTCTCTTATTCCCATTGTTCATCCACTTCAACAGTTTCTAGACCGTCATTACTCTTGCCTCAGTCCAAAACTGTGATTCTTCAACTGCACAATATAGCATCAGAGAAAAGACCTAAAACAACATCCATCACCAACTGTGTTAGTTTGAAAATTTGCATCCTCATAGAGAAAAGACCTGAAAGATGACTTCAAATGATAGCTTATACTGAATTCTCCATCACTGACACTTCTTTATGAAAGGACAAAAACTGTCCCTTTGCTGCAAAGTAGTCTGCACGAAATTGTGATCCATCAGTACTGGTCTACCTTTCACTGTAATCCACTTCCCTTTTCACTGCAAATGGGACAAAACCCACTCTTTCTTCTATCACATCACAAACACTTAAAATGGGACAAAACCCACTCCTTCTTGTATCAAAAGCACTTTTTATGGTGCTTCTGAAGGGAGTGATCAACCGCATCTAGAATTTAAGACACCTTCTAGAACTAGTCCTTTTCTTGGTCAAGACACTCCCTGAGAAGAATGGCGTAGACAGTGCTTGATAATGGTGGCTGGGTGCTACCAATTTATTTGGCAGTTGTTAAAGAGACCCATCCAATGGAATATTTTCAACAGCAATTTCAGCTTATATTTAAAGCAGAGTGTACTGTGTTATACTATTTTATACTGTTCTATGTTGTTTTAAACTGTTCTATATATGTATCTTTATATATATTTTTTATGTTTTTTATATATATATATATATATATATATATATATATATATATATATATATATATATGCAAGTAGGTGCTAGCATTATATATTTATTGCTAGGTATTTGTTGCAAAGTTTCATATAGATGTTTTTGGAACGAATGCAATCACCTGATTATTCAGATAGTATGTACTGTTTCTTTAATGTTGCAATATGTTTTGACTGGCTCTTTTTTAACAGAGTAGAGTATTTAAATGGTTTATTTGTTATGCAGTGTAAAGTCTGAAGAAGCGTTAGTAATAACGCAAAAGCGCTTACTTGGATGTTGTTGCAATAAAGGATTCATTTTCTAACCCAGTCAGCTTTGATAGGCGTGTTGTACCACCTTTCTCTTTTTTTGGATTTATATGTCTTTTGTTTGGGAGGTACTTTACCCTTCATGTTTCTCTTTTTATGATTATAAATACATAGACAGTAAGTACTCTGCGTATGATGCAGAAAAATGGGAAAAGGGGTTGAAGATGGACAGATGGATGATACAGAATTTAAGGTGTGTAGTACAAAAGGTATTATAGTTTGTAATGATATAAAATCGCACAAAATAAAATATAGTTAAAGCAAAGCCAATAAAAAATATTTCCAGTAGTATCCAAGCATTATATTCTTGCAATTACAACAGATATTTTATTTTGCTGCAGTTCCAGCTTATGCCTGTTTGTTTTTGCCGTGCCTGCCTACTCTCTGCCCTTGTAACTGTCTGCTATTTTGCTTCAAGGGTGACAGCTCATGATTTCCAGTTATAGGTCATCAGAGTAGTCAGTTAAATAACCATCAAGGCCTTTGTGATTAGTCCATAACAGGTTCCTCAGCAAGTCTTGGGATGATTTGATGGGCTAAATATTAAATGGGATTTGGGAGGAATAGCTGCTGCCTATCAAGTACTGTTAAGCTCTTCGACAGCCTTCCCTCTTCCTCACAAATCTCCATCAGGATCTCCAAATGTTATAGAATGTTAAATAAAGTTAGCCTGATCTCTTATGCTATTACTTCCTGAATGTGCAATAGTGAGGAGTGAGTCACCACTCCATACATGTGCAATATGAACATCAGAATATATCATACTACAACTGATGAAGTGCAATATTCTAAGCAATCACAACGTGAAGTCATAGTCTTTGAAATACCTACTAGTATAATACTGTCTAATGTCTTCCTGTCCAACTGTGGTAATTTATTGTGTTGTTAATATTTTAAGTATTACTGTATGTGCATTAGTCTTATTGTCACTCAAACTATGTGTTCATTGTTATGTCATACACTGGGACCAAAGCAATGTAAATTCATTCAGTTTGCACTGCTGTGTATATCTGATCGACAATAAAGTTTATTTTGACTTTTGACTTTGACTAAATGGGTCCTACCTGATCCTACCAGTGTCCCACCTTCTCCCTCACAGGGGGAAGGCAAGCAGGCTCAATCCCTCCATTCCTCTCCAAAACTGGTCTGTCCCTCCAATGTATAGGTCACTGTGGGGACCCAAATGACCTAGACCACAGTCAGAGCTCAGTTCCTTTCAGACAGAAATGGATAGAGGAAGCCTGTCACCTTCACAAAAACTGTGCAGACAAAACAAGCAAGCATTTATTTCTTACAATGAAACTATAGTACACTGGCCTTACAGCTTTCTTAAGATGAAACATGTAAATGAAAGTAGGCACATTATATAGAAAAAAAGACACTCATCAATAAATGCCTCACTAGATATAAAAACAAGAAACTAGGCAGGAACTTTAGCAATTCAGTCCTGTGATGATGACAGCACATGAATTCTCATAACCTTGTGATAATTACTGACCTAGACTGTAATGGTTAAATAGCCTCAAAAGTATGGTTTACATCTCACAATGGTAATAATAAGTATAATATGAGAGAGAGAGCGAGAGAGAAGGGTAAACATCTCAGAAATAGGAGTACCCATATACATGCCACAATAAACATTTCATTACCAGCTCATTGCTCATGTGTCAGTGATTGAAAATAAAGACATACCATGTGTCTTTTAACATACTCCCATCACCACTGTGACTCAAACTGAGACATTTGGCAAATAGGCCAGTTATGGGCAAGAGCATCTGCTATCAGAATATTTTGGAGGTTGTTTAAAAGTACTGAGTCACAAAATGGCTTCCTGAGCTTCTGTACATTTATAAATTAATATTAAAGAGTAACAAACAAAAACAGCCTTCATATATCAGAGGCAATGGTACATTATCTGGGGAGATGCACAAGGCATTTGGACAGAGGTGAAAAACCTTACTGGCATACACACATCATATTCAAATTCTCACTGTACTGACCAATTAATTCACCACAAAAAGTGTCTTCTGTGTTAGTAGACTGTTGTACTAAGTTCTCAGCTTCATTACTGGCCCCCTCTCTATACACTTAGACAGAAATTCAGAAATAAACTGTGTTTTTAATCCAGAATTTCAGTTTCAGAAGTGCGTCTAGCTGATGTGAATAAAAGGCTCACAAAAATGTCTAATTATGTAAAAGTCTCACAGAAATAACAAGTTATCGTCTTGTAGGGTTCCAAAGGACTTTGTTCTAAATTTACTGGATCATGTATTATTTTACTGTAGTACTACTGAGACTCGTTATTAATTATTCCTTTCAGGATTTCATTTTTCTAGATATACATAAATTAACATTTCACATTCTTCCGCCTAAACAAGGTTACACTGAAAGCATTAAATCCTGTCAGCCAAAATCAGAGGTTTCTCTTTAGTCAGATAATGGAAAAGGTGGTGGTAATGCAGGTAAACTATTATTTAGAGTTGTATGGTCTGATCTGTGACAAACACCAGAGCTTCAGGAAACTAAAACAGCATGGCGCCATCACCACAGTTTACTATCTCAGTGTTCAGTGCAATACAGAACAGTATTACTAGTGTAGTGTTTGTAGACCTTGCCATAACATTTGATTATGAGCATCTTGCCAAGTTTTTAAATGCAATTTCTTTGTATGATCTAACATCTTCAACTCTTTCCTGATTTGCAAATTATTTATATAACAGATCCTTTAACTAATTAAGTGTATATATTTTGACTTTCCCTTCAACACTTGTAATTATGATAAGTATGTCTCATCAAGCAACATAGAACAAGTTACCACTGAATTAATGAAACTCATTCCAAAGTAAGTATTTTGATTAGCAAACAAGTGATTTATAACTAATAACTATTAATGTTTTAAGGTGGATCACTGCACAAAAGTAAAATATTACTCTTATTTTTTTTATGATTGAGGTACGACCTCTTCAATGACTCTCTCATTTCATTTTAAGATCACACACTCATATACAGTAATTCTGCACCCCACAATTCAGAATGGAAACATAAACACTAACACCTTTACTACTGAGTGCATATAGATTGGTGCTAATGCTTTAAAGTCCCTTAGAATACATGACCAACTTTCATTGGTGTCAAATTATGTATGTTATCTAGGGTTACTTGATAGTTTTGTCAGCAGTAAAAAAGTCAGTCACTCAAGCTGTATTAATGCCACCTCACTGTTAACCCTGTGATCCTACTGAAGACAATAGTACAGTACAGTAGAGAGTTGATTCTCCAAAGTCGATTATCTGAAACGTCAATTACCCGAATGAAGCCTTCAAAGTTTTCGGGTAGGAAAAATTAAAGTCTGAATATGAAAATGTTACAAGTATTCACTTGTGTGTGTTTTTTGAGCTTGTAGCCTGCTCATGTGTGAAAAATATTCTTTGTTTTCCACTGAAATTGCTGAATAGTTGAAAAGTGTATTCTCTGCATGCAGAAAAAACAAGATTTTAGAAGTTTTTTATCCAGTTCAATGTATGCTTGATTATCCAAACAGTTTGATTATGTTAACTACCCTAGGTTCCAATTAGTTCAGATAATTGACTCTCTACTGTATTTGTGCTGCTGTTCTCCACCAGATAACATATATCCACGGACAGTAGATGTATGTCACCCCCCTTCACCTGTCCATCAGTTTAATGGAAGCATGTTGTTATACAACCTTCAGAATAGCAAACACCTAATATGCTTGTCAACACAGACATTTTATATTTTATTCCTGAGTTCTGATGTTCAGATTGAGTTTTGATACTTGAAATGCCGCTTTCCATATTTAACTGCTAAGCAGCTTCTCACTACAGAGTCGTTAGCTCTTTCCTATGCATGCAGAAATTACAGATTTCTGTGCAGTTTTGTAAACAGTTAAGCAAGTAAAGTAAGCAATGTTCATAGGCCCATAGGTTCAAAAGAGATTACTAGGCTAATAGCTCAAGAGTCTTTACAAGCCTAGTCAATATAACCTGATTTTACTTAATGTACAGTCCCTACGGTCAAAAGGATGACATGAGTTTGTGCTTTTCTCATACTCCATTTTTTCTAGTTGAATTCTGAGGGAGTACCAGAGTTTATAGATGGTCTTACAACTCCAGAACATGTGTATTATGTCAACATGAGGGAGAGTGCAGAAAGGACATATTAAGTTTTTATTACATCCAAATTTTTGTAAAACAACTGTGGTTTAGTAAGAGTTATTATGCATATATTATGCATATATTAACGCGTATATGAACACATGAGGGATGTAAATAAGAACAATGAATATAATGCCTTATATAGGCATAGATTAGCATGTCATCAAGCAGAATTCAAGTTTTGGGTGTTAGAAGAAGTAATGCCCAATGAGAGGGGAGGTGATTGGGAAACAAAATTGGAGTTTTGTGAGTTGATTTGGCAACTTAGGTTGGATGGGGTTCACTATCCTGGCCTTAATGAGCATTTATCTGTTACCCCGGTTCTCAAACTGAAAGAAGCAGACCCAAAAAGAGTAGAAATGCATAATTAATTGAATATTATAGCAATAACCCATGCCTGGGTGTGGGTAATGCTAAATTTACCCACGGTTGGCGTGGTACAAAGCCAACCGTGGGTAATTTAGCATTACCCACACCCAGGCGTGGTTATTATTATACTATGACATTATTTAAGAAAATAAACTATTACTTTTCTTAAATAATGGCATAGTATAATGCCTGTTTACTGCCCTTCCGCAGATGTCTGGCATCCGCGGCAGTTCTGATGTACTGCGCGCCTGCGCAGTACATCAGAGTTGAGCAAAGCAACGGAGAAAGCAAGATCTCCGTTGCTTTTATGTCTCGCTATGTTAAATGAGTTTAACATAGCGATACAGTTTTAAAATAAGCAACGGACATCTCCGTTGCTTATTTTAAAACTGTCTCGCTATGTTAAACTCATTTAACATAGCGAGACTTAAAAAGCAACGGAGATCTTGCTTTCTCCGTTGCTTTAAACACTGCCTCGCTATGTTAAATGGGTTTAACATAGCGAGACAGCTTTAAAATAAGCAACGGAAATCTCCGTTGCTTATTTTACAGCTGTCTCGCTATGTTAAACCCATTTAACATAGCGAGACAGTGTTTAAAAAAAACGAGTTATACTAATGGAAAAAAGTCCGGGCGACTGGACCTTTTTCCATTAGTATAACTCGATTTACAACGGGCACGCTGGCCAATCAGCGTGCACGTTTTGGGGGGATCATGGTATAATAATTTTATTTAAATATGTGCATGTATGTGCATACATGTATTACATATTAAATGTATACAAATATATGTATCTATTTATTAATATATTTTAATTGTTTTTAATAAATTTATGTGTTGTAATTCATGTACCATTATATGTAGTAATTTAAGGTGCATTTGTTCCAAGGATTAAAATATTGGGAATTTGAGCTTTAAATGTTGGTGATTAGGCAATTATCTTGTTAAATACATAACCAATGAGCTGTGTTTTTTAAATAGAGCGGTATATTTAAATGTTTTAAGCCCTTTATGTTTTGATTCTGATGAAGTCTCTGGTTATGAGATGAAAGTGCTTAATCCTTCAACTTTATTGTATTTTGTGAGCAAATAAAAATTTATGAAGCGAATTGCTGTGGGTTGAATTTGCAACTTTATGGTTTACAATTCGGATAGCCTCTATTGGAATACTGCCTATTTTGGTTATTTTACAGATTGCCTCAACCATAAGAGACGCAGGTGCTACAATTTGTGATTCCCCATCAATTGATCAAAATTCCTGTTGAAGAGGGTAAGAGAAAGGCCCTGCTGAATGTGAATAGGAAGCCTATCCCAAAGAAGGG
This sequence comes from Protopterus annectens, assembly GCF_019279795.1. NCBI lineage: Eukaryota > Metazoa > Chordata > Ceratodontiformes > Protopteridae > Protopterus > Protopterus annectens. The sequence continues at coordinate 1,557,680,019 of NC_056725.1, forward strand.
CCAATCTCTAGGACACATATCTGTCTCTCCAGCATGTTTTATTTGAGTCGCTGACTAAGTTTTGATCCCTAGAATGGGTGATTCTTGAGTTGTTTGCCTTGTGGATGTGTAGCAGCTCCATCACGGCTTGATTTGTGAGTGTCTTCTAGGTCAGACATATGTCATCCCTTAATAGCTGGCAGGAGATAGAGTAAAGGGACAGGGCTTTTAGTCTATTCACATAGGAAATGTTGTTAACACCCTGTATTTTCTTTGTGATGAACTTCTGTGGTTGCTTCAGCTGTTTTAAGTGCCTAGTCAAGTACATGCAAAATAACACGTTGTACTTGCTTATCAGTTATTGGTCTAATGAGGACTGAGTACAGAGGGACCATAATTTCCTTGTATCTGGATGCCATACTTTTACTTATAAGTTGTGCCACATAGGATGTCCTCACCACTGTGGACACTTGACAGTCAAAGTTTATGCTACTATCTATCTGTGTGCCTAGGTCCAGCATCTCTGAGTCTACTCTTAAGGGTGTCCTGTTAATGTTGTAGTTTGCAGGGGTATTTGACTTCCCAAAAGGTACAATAATGCATTTCTTCACATTTAATTTCATGCCATTGCTCTGACACAAAACATTTGTCGGATTTAGACCCTCCTGAAGGATGTCTACATCAGTGGGGATTCAATGATTGGCCAAAGCTTGCAATCATGGGCGCACTTTGTTGTCATCCAGAGGCCTTCCACATTAGTCTTGGCATCTGAGAAGTTTATTCCAAACAGGAGTGGTCTCAGCACTGTGCCCCGTGGCACACAACTAGTAACTGGCCTCTTGCTGGATCTGGATTCACCCACTTTAACCTCATGAGTCCTGTCTGTGAGCCAATTGGCTATCCATCTGGTGATGTAAGGATTTAAGCCCAGTTTTGTGAGTTTACTTATAATACCTGAATGGGGAATTGTGTCAAATGCCTTGGCCAGGTGTAGTGATACTCTCAAAAACATCTACCAGATCCAGTAGACATGACCTGGCCTTGACAAAACCAAATTGGGTCAGTTCAAGTGTTTGGAAGTTTACTATGTCATTATTTATCAGGCCCATGATTATTCTTTTCCTGGCCTTACAAATATGACTAGTCAAACTTATAGGTCTGTAATTTCCTGTCTCAATTCCTCCTTTATGTAGAGGGATGACTGTTGCTGTTCTCCAAATTATCAGGATAAAGCTGTTCTGTAGGCTGTAGTTAAATAAAGATCATAATGGGCCAGAAAGTTCCAGATTTAAGCTATTTAAGAGGTAACCTGATATATCGCTGGGTCCCACTGAAGCCATGTTTTTAGCTTTAAAGAGTATAGTGACAACCTGTTCTTTGGTAATAACTGGTGGAGGAGTGGTGATGGGTATTTACTGGGGGGAGAAATGGAATGATGGGGCGTGAAACTTGAGCTGAATTTATTATCTAGCAGATTTGCTATATCCTCTGGCTGAGTATAGGTGATGCCGTCTACAGCTAATTTCACACATTGATGAGTATTACGCTTAAGACTGTGAACATAATCGTAAAATAACTTCTGGTTATCCTTAGCTTGGGAAGCTATTTTTATCTTTAATTCTGACTTCAGAGACTTGGCTAGTTCCCTAATTCACTTGTTTATACTAATGAGGGACTTACTGCTCTGTTGTGCACATTCCCTCTTACTTCTCAACAGGATTTTCTTTCATTCTTTGTCGCACAACCTAATAAAACCAGGGTGTATTGTTTTTGTGGTTTGATCAGGGTTTATTTCAGTCTGGTACTGCCATTTCTATGCAGTTGTTTATAGGGTTGTACAGGGCTTTTGTGTGTGCCCAATTTGGTGGGAGCTAAGAATCTAACTATACCATCACTTAATAGGAGGTAGCTTGCCTTAGAATTTTTTTAAAAATTTTTGGAGTTAGGTGGACGGGGGGGGGGGGGGGGGCTCTGGATTTACCTTTATTTCTTAGGAGACTATGATCTGATATTACCAGTGAGGACATCACACTTGGGGTGCAGTACAGTGCCCTCCCAAATTTGTGAGTACAAGTTCTAGGGTATTTGTTCCCCTAGTGGGAGTGCAGACCAGCTGCTCCAGGGCATTTGAATTTACAAAGTCAATTTGTGTTTCTTTAATAGATAAAATACTCTTCAAAACAGGGACAGCACAAAACCTAAGCACTTTTCCTTTTCAAGCAGTAGCCAGGACAGGAATTATTGCATTCATATATAAAACAAAAAAATAAATGGTAGAGTTAGAGCCTCTAAGGGTTTATTACATTTGCAGTGAGCAGTTATCTAGCCAAAATACATAGGATATTGATATAACAGTTTTATACTACACAAATAAAGAAAATGTATGATCCAGAAACAAAGCCCTAATTGAAGTCATCACATGTAAAAACAGCTTAGGGGAATCTCTATTCCCTTATGAAGGTGCAAAAATATGGAACACCCTGCCCCCAGACCTCAGGCTACAAAATCATACTAGCAAATTCAGAAAACTCCTTAAATCACACCTTCATGAAAACCATATTTGCAGCTGTAATGACCCTCCCTGAACCTACCCTATACTAGGTATTACTCATTACTGACTCAGGTGAACACTGTTACACTAACCTGTGTTCGACTTAGACACGTTGTATATAGTATAAATACTTTTAAATCTGTTCTTACTGTGATGTCAATTTTACATACTCTGCACTTATCCTCACTATACAAAAGTGTAGTTATAAACTTCCACAATCTTGTTTCTTTTGTTTAACTGCTAACCTTACTTGAATATATTTTTGCTTAATTATTGTTATAGAGTTTATTAACTACTTTATAACTTTTATCTCACTCTGTGACTATTGTGTAGCTTTTCTCCCCAGGACTCCGCTGAAAATGGACATCTGTTGTCCAGTCGGACTATCCTGGTAAACAAATGTTAAATAAGAAAATAAAAATAAATAAATGTTATCTATCACCCAAAAGTTGCTCACTGATACAGTTCATGGAGTAAGTTTTTACAAATGTGCACTGCATTATGTATGATGTGTGTGTGTGTGTGTGTGTGTGTGTGTGTGTGTGTGTGTGTGTGTCTGTGTAGGCAGACAGAGTGATATAGAAGTGTGTAGATGTATGTGTGTGTATTATGTGCACATAAATCAGATGCATATCTAGAATGGAGTGCAAGGAGCACAATCAACAGATGCCAGTCAGTCAGTTAATAGTATATTACTGACATTCAGTAATGAATAAGTCCAGAGGTTCATAGGTAAGTACTAGGCTAGCTACCCTTATGGACTACTTTAAGCTTAGCCAATGTTCCTTTTTGTGCTTGAAATAACCTACTCCGTTAGGTTATAGACTGGTTTTACCAATCCCATTGTCAATAATTATATATCATCCCTAATGAGAATAACTGGGATCATACTACAGATAATTTGAGTGGCCCTGCCCATCGGATAATTAAAGCATTTAGTAGCTACCTTTGTCCATTAGTAGTACAGGGGGTAGTCCTGGGGTAATTCTTTTTGTTTCCCATCCACAGCTCTAAGTTGTGCTTGAATATACACAGGGCTTAACCTTTTTCTGTATTTATTTACTGTGTACTAATCTACACTGTTATACTGCAATTGCCTGCTACACTGTGCTTGTAAAATTGAATTTTATTGCTGTTTTCACTGTTTGTTAAGCATTTTTTCACTGTTTTAAAGCTATCTGTTCTGCCTGCTCTGGTTTTCCCACTAAGCAATACTTAATTAACTGATCTGTTAACTGTTTAAATAATTCTTTAGAGTCTCCTGGCTAATTTTCTGCTGTTTTAAACATTTTTCAGTGTCTCACTGCTATTTTTCTGCTGTGTTAAATATTCTGTAGTGTTTCCCACTTAAACTAGGGTAGCTAGTAGCTGTAGCATAGTCAAGATCCAGGTCTGCTGCTTCTGAAAGTTTTTGTAGTGGTTTGCTCTGAGCACGTTTTCCAGGCCATCTTGGATTGGAAGGGGCCTATCTGGACTTTTGTGAGAGAATTGTGTTTGGCACCTGACTGGTAAATGGAGGGTAGTCTAGGGCTTGGAATAAGCATCCTCATTGGTCCTTTTGAATTTTGTTGATTTGGCACCTGACTGGTAAATGGAGGCCAGTCTAGGGCTTGGAATAAGCATCCTCATTGGTCCTTTTGAATTTTGTTGAGTTTTTTTTTCAGGTTTTTGCTTCTGGTATTTAGGCCCTGCATCTAAGCAGGTTTCTGCTTGTTTGTGTGCCGTGCAGCACCACCACGCAATTGTGTGTCAAAGCCGGGCAGATAAATTCAACAAATTTTCCCTTAAAACCCAGGCAGAGATATTAATTTGCTGAACTCCTCCGTGTTTGTTTCTGAAAAGCCACCTCTAGTGACAACAGTCTGCAGCCTAGCAATATGGACAGTTAGACTGCCCTTGTCTTTCCCGTCAACCTTGTCGACTTGGGTCTCTTGAAACAGTGTAGCAATGGCCTCATGTACAGCACAGTTTAGTACAGAGTGCAAGTGGTGTATTTACAGCAAGAATCTAGAATCCATGCTCTCTTTTCACTTAAAATAGTAACACTGAGAAGGTTGTCAACTCACCCACCACTACATATTCACATAGTACCACTACTCTTGCACATTGTATGCATCAAACACATAAATCAACATACGTGGAGGCTCTCTCAAAAAACTTACCAAAACACCAGAGACTTCCAAAACACAAGTCTGTTACAGCTAACACAGTCTCCACAGCACCTATGACACATAGCAACACCAGTGAATCACCTACCAAGCCTGTAAGACTTAACACTCAAAAACCAATTTTTCTTGTCCTTGCAGACTCAATAGTGAGGCACATGAATGTCCCACTCACCAGGTTGGAGAAGGAGAAAGTCATATTCAGCTGCCTGTCCGGTGCCGGAACTCCCCAAATCACACATGCACTCATGTCTCTCAGCAATAAGTACCGTTATGACTCTGTCATAGTTCATGTTGGTATGAATAACCTGAGATGTACCTCATTGGACTATATGAAGAGAGACATGGTCGAGCTCTATGAGTATATGTCCTAGGCAGGTATGTCCCTAGCCTTGAGCAGCATACTACCCTCACCGAGAATAATGTCACAGTATAAACAAAAATGACTGATTTCAATAACTGGCTTAGTTTTTGGTGTCATTCCAAGGGGATCCAGTTCCTGTCTGCCTAGGAACCCCATGGTTGACAAACCTTGCTGCTTTGCCAGAGACAGTTTGCACCTGGCACCCCTAAGCTTTCAGCTGCTGGCCAAGGCTCTTGCCTCCCCAAAAAGTGCCTTTTTTAGGCAAGGTCTTGAAAACAACATTACTGATATGAAATTAACCAATCAGAACAAAATAAGGATCATGCTTCAAAATGCTAGGAGCTTAAACCAAAAACTGCACTCCCTGGAAGCACTTCTATCACTAGAAGATGTAGATGTCTGTGCAGTAACAGAAACCTGGTTTAAGGCCTCAGAGAGTACCCCAGCCCTACAAGTCTACAGTGCCTTCCACACCTTTAGACCACATAAGGAATGTGTGAAAACCAAAGGAGGTGGTGTTTCAATCTATATTAGAGATAAATTCACCTCACATCTAGTTAGACTGGACAACTACATGGAGTTATTCCAGGTCCAGGTTACAGTAGGTAAGACCCCCATTCAAGTTCTAGCCAGATCCCCCTCCATGGATCATGGTGTCAATGAAGCCTACTTGTTATTCAAATGTATATATTATAAATCACTGTGGAGCTTTTCTCCCCAGACCTCCATTGAAAATGGGTACCTGTTGGCACAGTGGACCTTCCCGGTAAACAAATGCAAATAAGTAAATAAATAAATAATACAATACTTAACCAAACTGAAGACAATTCAAATTTTACCAAACACACTGGTTATGGGGAATTTCAATAATCTCACCATCAACTGGAAAACCTACTCTAGCCCAAACTCGTTACCACAAAAGTTTCTTGACTTTGTAATTTCAAATGCCCTGGAGCAAACTGTCCATACCCCGACAAAAAGAACAAATATTCTAGATCTGGTCCTCACCAACATGTCAAACAGGTGCGCTGCTGCAACTGTTGGACCCTCATTAGTTAAAACTGACCACAAATCAGTCATCTTCGAACTGACACTAACACCAGAACTCACAAAGGGTGAAATCAGATTAAAAAACTTCACCAAGGCAAATTATACTCTCCTAGTTGAAGTTATAAATGCATTCCAATTCCCACCCCAAGCTGAAATTGGTAACTACGCCAAAGCTTACACTAAAGCCCTGTACAATCACTTGCATAAGTGTGTAAACTCAGCTGTACCAGACATAATCAAAGCCAGAGTCCCAAGTAAAATCAAGCTGCCATGGTGGACTTCCAGCATCAACAAACTCTACAATAAATGCAAAAGAAAACAAATACAAAGACCCAGCAATGGAAAATCACCTTCCTCAGCCTTAACAGGTAAATAAGACAGCTTGTCAAATCGTCTAAGAGCTACTTTGAGAGAAACCTAGCAAGTACTGCCAAGGATAGCCATAAGGCTTTTTACAGCTTTGTATGTAACCTAAAGGGTAGGACCCAAGTATGTGCAGAACTGGTGGCCAACATTATCACACACACTGACCCTGCAGAGATAGCAAAACTGCTAGCAGATAGGTCTGGTAAAAATTTCACTCTTTTATCCCCTCCTAACCTACAACAAACCCTCCCCCAAACTCCAGCCCCCATTTACATATCTGAAGAGCAGGTCTTCAAAGCCCTGTCCAAGGCAAAGAACATGACCTCTATGGGACCAGATGACATCCCAGGATGTCTTCTAAACAGGCTAAAACATTAACTAGCATTACCACTAAGTACCCTTTTCAATCATAGCCTAACCACAGGGTTTGTTCTCATAGAATGGAGAACAGTTACAGTTATTCCCCTCCACAAAGGTGGAATAGCAACAGACCCGGGGAATTACAGCTCAATTAGCCTGACCAGCTTCATCTGTAAAGTCATGGAACGTATCATTATGGACATCATAAATAAAGATATAGGTGACATCCAAATCCGGACTCTACCCAATTCGGCTCTGTGAAGGGCAGATCCTGCCTCTTAAATCTGTTGGTGTTCTTTGAATGTGTGACCAAGGCCATTGACAAGGGCAGATCTGTGCACACAGCATACCTCGACTTGGCAAAGGCTTACGACACAATCCCACATTTAGGCATTACTGATAAACTTAGCAAACTGAATATAAACCCCTTTGTTGTAAGATGGGTTGCCAACTGGACACACACTATCAAAGTGGGTGACTCCACATAAACCAGCAGACCTGTTACCAGCGGGGTGCACAGGGGTTAGTGCTGGGCCTCCTACTGTTTGGTATATACTTCTTAGATGTTCAGGTCAAAACTAAAGGGTTGTGGCTGACATGTCTGCAGTCGACTGCAAAGTAGGTGCAATCACTGAATCCCCAAATGATGTCAGTATACTCCAGGATGGTCTCACAGAGATCAATGACTGGTGTATTAGTCATGGTCTCGAACTGAATGCAAATAAATGCATTGTCATTCCCTTTGGCAGAGACAATGTCCCTTCATACTATCAAATCAATAAAAATACCCTAAGTACCCATGAAGTGGTAAAGGACCTAGGAAGACAGGGTGACCGCAAACTTAACTTCACCCACCATGTGTCTACCGTTGTAAGGAAAGCTTTCCACATAGCTCACTTGATTAGTAAAGGCATTGCCTCGAGAGCAAAAGAAGTTATAACCCCCATACACTTGGCACTTATGTGGCCCATAATTAAGTATAACATCCCATTCTGTGTATACAGTAATAAGCATCTACAGAAATTAGAGAGACATCAGAGGTTTCTAACAAAGAAGATTAAGGGCCTCCAGCATGTGCCTTACATGGACCGACTAAAATCCCTGCCACTATACTCTGTATCACACAGACTTCTTAGGGGAGACTTATGCCTGGCCTACACAGCAACCCAAGACCCAAGACCCAAACCTAATGAACTTACTGCATATCCGTAAATCAAATGGCTCTAGGGCTACCCATTCCAGTGATTTAAATTATGGTCTGCAAGTTAAATAGGACATACTGGAGGGACAGATTTATTTCCCAGCAACTGCCACATCACTGGAACAGGCTACCAAGTCATGTGAAACAGAGCACCTCTATGACACTGCTCAAGAGGAACCTGGACAAGTGGATGGGGCACTGTAAATTCTTACCAGAGATAGCACCCACAACCGCCCTCCCTGGACATGGGCAGTCATCACTAAATGCAATCTTGTGTACTGACTAGTACTTCTACAGTATTACATTGGGTTGAAACAGCTATTATTAAAATGACCTCCAGGTCAATAGCCTAGTAATCTCCTATGATCCTATTTATGTGGCTAGGGAGTCTCTTCCAAACCATTCTGTTGATGTTGCTGAACAGGTTTAAATCCCTAGACCAAATATTTCTGATGTTATTTGACTTGTTGATGTGCTATGAATCCATCAGTAAAGGTTGCAGGATGCTTTGTATGCCTGGCACAGATCACCTCTTAGCAGTCTGTAAGATAGTACAGTGATAGAGCTTTGTGTTGGTCCATGTAGGACATGTTGTTTAGGCTTTGTATCCTTTTAGTGAGGTATCTCTATGACTTTTCCAGTTGTTGCATGCATATGGACCAGAGCCAGATCATGGTTAAGTGGGGTCCTAGGCAGGATAATGGACCAGGGCTACCCCCCATAGCAACCCACCCCCAACCCTACCCCCCAGCCATTCCAATGTCCCACTACTTGGCTATTTTTCCAAGTTACCATAAACACTGTTGAAACCTGTCAGTGCTCACACTATTTCTTCTTTCCTTCTACAATAATTACAGATATTTAAAACATTTATTTCAGATTTTTATAGTACAAACACTGATTGCCATTTGCTCACAGTGAAAACAGACCTAGCATGAACAGTAAGCTTCTCTGCCTTGAAACTTGCATTCACTGAAATGGCTGTGAAACCCACATTTAAAGAACATGCATCTGGCCAGTGGCAGATTAAGTTTACCTTTGGGCTGTTTTCAAATGATAGGCCCCTTGCACTAATTTTTTGGACCATGCATACATGCATGTGTTCTTTGATGCACCATCCTAATTGTATTAAATCGTGTTCCTTTATAATACAGCATCACTTGTTAGAGTGTATTTTAAATTTATAGGTTTGCACATTTTTTCAGGTAAGCAATGAAACAAAACATATGAAACAGTAAGGACACAATTACCCATTACAGAGCATTTCAACCACAAAAGTCCACTCAAATTTCTATCATTACAATCCACCAATTTCAGTCAATATACTTAATCATGGCAGAATTAAAAGTCATTTGAATAATTACACATTAAAGAGATCTATAAGTAATAAATAAGTTGCTGCTGGCAAACAGCTTTGCATTTCAATGTTTCAAATACAAATTCAGTGCTTGCTGCCCTTGAAGAATATACTGCCCCTATTACATTTATAAAAATGGTCAGCAGGTAATATTGCAGGAGAGATGGCTGTCAAACCAGCAACATGTTCATAGTTACTAGGCATCTCATCCAAAGGAAGACACACTCAGGAGTGCAGCACCTCCATCACCCCTTAAAAGAGGCACTGCAATAGCAGCAATCCATGCACATAGTATGGGAGTAAAACCCACAGACTTCTGCACCAAAGGCAAGTATGGTACCTGTTGTGCTACTAACACTGCTTTTAAAATAATTGCATAAACAATGATGATGGCCATTTGCTAAACAAAACAGTTACACATTCAAAACAGAGCATGAAAAACAGTAAAATTCTCTTCCCATGAAACTCAACATTCCTTGAAAATGCACAGAAGCTCAACAATATTTGAAAATCCACTGGAACTCAACATTCTTTGAAAATGCACTGAAACTCAACAATCTTTGAAATGCACTTGCTGATGACAGTTTGGCAGTTGGTGTAGAGGATTCAGGCTCTACGGTCCTGTATTGAAGGTACAGGGTTTCAGCCTGACTGAGTTACCCAATGTGCCATCCTTAACAGGGACATTTATATATATATATATATATATATATATATATATATATACATACACACACACACGCACACGCACACATACACACACACACACACACACACACACACACACACACACACACACACACACACACACCTATTTCACAAGTTTATCCTCTGCCCCGATTCAAATCCATGCTCAATATGTGTGCTCCATTTAAGTTTAAATGTGTGTGTGTGTGTGACATACTAAGGATGTAGTCTGCATGCATCCTTAAAGAAGAAATGTAATGAATGCAGTGTGACTTCTTAAAGAAGAAATGTAAGTTGATGTGGCAGTCCCGTGGCCAGTGGCCCCCTTCCTAGCTAGTGGGTCTCCCCAAGCCAGTGGGCTCTAGGTGACTGCTTAGGTCACCCAGTGCTGGATCTGGATAAGTTCTAGACAGATACCTCTCAAAGGTGGCATTATGTTCAATGCCTGGACTAATGAATACAAATACTATTTTCATGGTCAGGGCTGAAACATTTTGTATGAAGTATAATATATAGGAAACTGCTTGTTACAAATGTAGCAAATGGTTTGCTAGAGTTTAAGCACAAAGAGATTTTTTTCTTTTCACTCCTCATCTTAGAGTTTAAAGTTTGGCAATATCTCTCTCTCTCTCTCTCTCTCTATATATATATATATATATATATATATATATATGCATGCACACACAAACACACACACACACACACACACACATATATATATGCTGAGGGTGATGCTACTCAATGCTAGAAGTCTAAATCTCAAAATGCACTCACTCGAGGCACTCCTTAAAATGGAGAACATCGATAACTGTGCAGTGACTGTGACCTGGTTCAAGGCTCCAGAGAGCACCCCTGCACTACCAGGCTATAACTCATACCGCACTTTTCGGCCATGTAACCTGGACCAGAACACCAAAGGCAGAGGTGTGTCCATATTCATTAAGGATATCCACACTCCAGGCTAGTTGCTCAGCATAATGCAGCCGAGGTTATCCAAGTGCATCTAACTCCGGGCAAAACTGCAATCCAAATTGTAGCTTGCTACAGATCACCCACCATGCCCCAGGATTCCCACTCCTCTTTTCTTGATGTACTGGAAAATATTAGGGTTCAACCAAACACCCTAATAATGGGCGATTTCAACTACCCCACCATTAACTGGGAAAACTACTCATGTACCAACTCCTTCGCTCAACGCTTTCTGGAATTCATAAACTACAATGCCCTGGATCAACTTATCCACACCCCCACCAGGGGCAACAATATCCTAGATCTTGTCATTACCAATATGAGTGACCGGTGTTCCACACCTGAAGTCAATGCCTCATTTGTCCGATCCGACCATAAGCTAATTACCCTGGATATCCACATCCTGCCTCCACCCCCCATTAAGGAAAGCATGGTAAAAAATTTCTCCAAAGCCAACTTCATGCTTCTTAAGACAGAAGTGGTGAACTTCATGACACCCATGCAGATGGACAATACAGTTACGACTACTGAATCCTACACAACTGCACTTTATAAGCACTTACATGAGTGCATGGATCATGCTATCCCAAACAGAACCAAGATGCTATCCTCCAAAAAAAGGAAGACAATCTGGTGGTCCCCTGCCATAAACAAACTGTACAACAGACAGAAGAAACTCTTGTAAAAGAGAGTAAAATCCCACGAGTGGAGGAGCTCCCTGGTCAGGCTCAGTAAGAAGCTGTGATCCCTGATAAAATCCTCCAAAGCTAGTTACGAAAACAAAATCGCCACTGATTCTAAAGACAACCACAAAGCATTCAATAGCTATGTCAAGAATCTCAATGGCAACACTCAGATCTGCTCTGAATTACAGCACAATGGCAGTAAATATACAGACCCAATTGATATTGCCAACATCCTGGCAGATAGGTTCAGTGCTAACTTTACCCCCCCTCTCACCCCCTAAACAGCTCATCTCTATACCGGAAGAATGCAAATTTCCTGTAATCACAGCTGCACAGGTAAAAACCACACTCTCCAAAGCCAAGAACACAGCATCCATGGGACTAGACAACATCCCAGGCTGCGTTCTACACGAACTACAGAACGAACTGGCACCCCACCTAAGTACCATGTTCAATCATAGCCTCACCTCAGGCTTTGTGCCTGCTGAATGCCGCACAGCAACGGTTATCCCACTCCACAAGGGGGGGAGCCACCACGGACCCCGGGAACTACCGCCCCATTAGCCTGACGAGCCTGGTCTGCAAGGCCATGGAACATATCATCATGGAACTTATAAACAAAGACATTGGTAATCTCCAAACTCTGGATCCCATCCAGTTTGGGTTTGTAAAAGGCAGATCATGTCTCCTAAACTTGACAGACTTCTTTGAAGCAGTCACCAAAGCTGTAGACAAGGGTAAGGTGGTTCACACAGCCTATCTAGATCTTGCCAAGGCTTTCGACACCATACCCCACTCTGGAATTATAGATAAACTCACTAAACTAGGTATAAATCCCTATGTCACAAGATGGGTTGTCAACTGGCTCACTGACAGAACCCACACTGTGAAAGTAGCAGACTCCAAATCCGACTTCAGACCAGTGACAAGTGGAGTACCACAGGGTTCAGTCCTGGGTCCTCTCCTGTTTGGTATCTACTTCTCTGAAGTACAGGCTAACACAGAAGGTCTTTGGCTAATGAAGTTCGCAGATGACTGCAAACTAGGAGCCATAATTGAAACTCCTAATGATGTGGACATCCTACAAAAGGGCCTCACTGAGACAGATGCCTGGTGTCAAAGCCATGGCCTCATGATCAATGCTAAAAAGTGCATTGTCATCCCCTTCAGTAAAAACTCTGTACCAATGAACTACAACATAGGTGGTCATATACTTAACACCGAAAGTGTGATAAGAGACCTTGGGACACAGGTGGACAGTAGTCTCTCCTTTGATAATCACATCACCACAGTAGTCAGGAAGTCCTTCTACGTGGCACACCTCATCACAAAAGGTTTCTCATCCAGAAAAAAAGAGGTCATTGTTCCCCTCAACTCATCACTCATTAGACCCATTATAGAGTATAATGCCCCTTTTGGTATGTACCTCACAAGACATCTACAACAACTGGAAAGGCCGCAGAAATACCTCACAAAGAGGATTACCGGCCTCAAACAGATGCCCTACGCAGACCGTCTCAAAAAACTCCAGCTTTACTCCGTTGCATATCGCCTACTCAGAGGTGATCTCTGCCTATCATACAAAGCTATGTCAAACCCAGAGCAGTTGGACTTGCTCCACTTAAAGAAATCCCAATCCCTCCGAGCTACACGCTCTAGGGACCTAAACCTTGTTACCACAATAAACAGAACATGCCGGAGGGATAGATTCCTGTCCCAGAGACTTCCCATACTCTGGAATAAACTACATATCTATATCAAATAGAGCTCCTCATTAGCACTCTTCAAGAAAAATCTTGATGATTGGATGGGAAATAGGAAATTCATCCCGGGGATCACCTCTGTGGCTCTGCTCGACAGTGGCACAGGAAAATAATTTTCTTGGGTGGCAAAAGCCAGGGTACCTTTTTGGCTGGGCTTGTATAGGCCCCAGGGCCGATAGCCTAGTACCTACCTATGAACCTACCTATGAACCTATATATATATATATGTTTCTCTGTGTGTGTGTGTGTGTGTGTGTGTGTGTGTGTGTGTGTGTGTGTGTGTATATATATATATATATATATATATATATATATATATATATCTGGATTCACTTTAGAAGCTCGAAATACTGAAATACTGAATTTTAGTACTTCAAGCCCATAAAGTGGAAATGTGAAATGAACGAAAACTCAGAAGCGCGAAATTCAAAATCTTGCATACTGGAGATTTTGAATTAGCGCTTCTGGTGTTTCACTGTGGTTATGGATTCAGGTAAGTGTTTATGTGTTAAGGGTTTTGGGTAGGGGCTGTGGTGTGTGTTGGTGTGTTTTATTACTGTGATGTGTGTGTGCGAGGAGAACATAGCTTGTGTGGTGGCATTTTTTGTGTTTTTGTAGGTAGTGCAACCTCAGAGTTAGAATATTGAAGTGGGGGGAGTGGGGGACACAGTGCCCCAAATGGGGGGAGGTGCAGGGGGGCTTGCCCCCCTGCTTTTATGTACGACAGAGCTTGTGTTTGTGTGTGGGGAGGAAGGTGTGTTTGTGTACACCAGAAGCCGTAATTCAAAATCTCCAGTATGCGAGAGTCTGAATTTCGCGTTTCTGAGTTTTCGTTCTTTTCAGATTTTCACATGATAGCCTTGACATACTGAATTTCGATATTTCAGTATTTCGAGGATATAATGTGAAAAAAAAAATATATATATATATATACACACGTATGTATATTTCTCTGTCATATATATATATATATATATATATATATATATATATATATATATTTTATATATATGTATATAATTGATAGAAACACTGTCAACTGTTGTTTTAGTTGACAGTTTTCCTGCCTGCTTAATGTTGCCAGTAGAAAAGCTGTCAACATTTGCTTGAGATCACTATAATACTGGATTTCCTGAATATGCCCTTTTCTCAGTACTGTGTGATCTTAGAGTTAGTATATTTAAAAAGCAGGTGGTAGGGCAAAAACATTGTTTTTAATTTGCATTTGTACAGTGTTTTACTGCTTTTTTGTTGGCATTTTGCTTGTTGATCTACTGAAGTTTTAATAATCTCCATCAGATCCATATAAATTTATGCATGTATGTGTTGTGTGTGTGTGTGTGTGTGTGTGTGTGTCTACATATAGATAGACAGAACTATATAAAATGCATAGCAACATTATAGTAGTTATCCCTATCAGGATTTAAAGGTTTCCATGGAGTTTACCCATACCTGTGTAAGCATTTGGTCACTTGTGTTTTGCTATTGCAACCAACCCTCATATATGAGTGAATATCTCCATAATCCATCCCCTACCATGTATTACATTCCTTAATCACATTCATGAATGTTAGATACATCATAAGGCTATCAACATTAAACTCAGACTCCATCAGACTTTCTCCTGTCAAGCATGTTTAGCACAGACCTTCACATATTAAATCTGCCCTGTTTATATCCATTACTCTCCCTTTCCTTTGGCACAGCCCTGCAGCTGTAGGCCTTAAAGTATACAGCAATGAGTTCCAGTGCAGATGTACGCATACACTAATTCTGCTGGCAATTAGTCAGTATCAGTATCGGTCAATTTATTATCACTTCGTAAAAGATTCCTCTGGCACTACATGTGAACACCTACATGTCCAAGTCACCATAAACAGTACAAAGTACTAATTCATATCTAGTTGTACAATACCCTCTATGTCCCCTTCTGAGCACAATAGCTATCTTAACACATTAGCTGAAATCCCCAGGTAACTTAAATATCCATTAGTAAACTGATCTAAACTACAGTGGTCAGTATGCCCATTGCTTCTTTGACATTATAAATGCTCTCTCTCTTTTACAAGTATTAACCATTCTACTAGGGGCCCCCAGTATCCTTGACCTTGTCCTCACAAATATAGCCCCTTCTTGCGCATCTCCATATGCATCATACTGCACTGTTAAACCATACTGTAAATTAGAGACCATTCCTTTAAAACTGGTGGTACTTCCCTGTAAATACCCCTGTGTCTCAAAAGCAAAGCTCCCTCAATTACATGATGTCCTAAACTTCCAGTATAATCCTCCTTTGATGGATTCACTTGTTAGAGTTACTGACTAAGCCTTTGACTTTTATTTCCACTTAAATAGTTGCACTGATAAGACAGTTCCTATCTGCTTCAAATATAATGAGAAATAAATCTCAATTGTGGAATACTCATAAAACTGAATTATATAATAAGACAAATATATTGTTTAAGATGTCTCATTCCACCTACCTTATAACCACACTTTAGCAAACTATTAAGGTGCTTAAGGGAACTATTATGAAACTTAAAGCTGAGTATGAACTTAAAATAATTACTAAAACCAAAACAAACTACAAATCTTTATTTAACTATGTCAGGAAGTTAAAAACTAACACCTAATAATATTCTAAGCTAATCCACAAAGATAAAAGCTAATATAGTAGCTGACAAATTTAATGCAAATTTTACTTCACCCACCTTTATAACTGTTCTACAGATTCCACAATCTTAGCCACCCCTTTGATTACTATGGAACAGGTCTTCTCAGCCCTTTCAAAACCTAAGAACACCTCATCCATGGGCCTTGAAAATATACCAGATTAGCTGATTATCAGGATTAAATATGGCCAATCTGAACTCTTATTTATCCTCTTTAGTCTAAGCATTTCCACTGGTTACATTCATGAAGTATGTAAAACAGTCATTACAATGCCATTATACAAGGCTGACTCAAGCAAAGATCTGTGTAAGTATAGATCCATTTGACACAATACCCTCAGGAGTAAATCCATGTAGCTATTATCACATTTTCCATGAGCGGGGTAACATTATTACCCTAGGTTTTCAAGTACCTGATGCACAAGATAGTCTGTCTATTGGACAGGGGTCCAGGGAAGTAAATAGTGTGGGAAGAAATAGCCAGGGAATTGTTATGGCTAGGATTGTATAGGCCCTAGGGCCGATAGCTCAGTACCAACCTATGAACAACATTGCCACAGGAGTTCTCTCATTGGTGTGTTACAACTGTCCTTGCTAAATGGCTAATGTTTCATATGTAATGTAACTAAAATTAAATGACAAATTTTCATTCTACAAATAAAACTCCCTGACAAGCAAACCTTTTAAAAAAAAAAAATAATAATACTATACAACTCAGACCTAGGGAGTTGTATCATCTATTTAACAACTACAACTGAAGAAGGCCTTGTATTCCATATACATATCCAAAACACCATATGTAACATATACATTTTAGTCCAATTTACAGAACAAGTGCAAGTACAAAAATGACTTCAGCATCTGCTATACTTCTCCAAAACTGTTTTTGGAAGGTGGCATTTACAACCCACACCCACTAAGGTCTACACTGACCCTCTTTTACCATCTTTTACTCTGTTTTTGATTCGGGTGTCTACCTTTAAAATTATGTCTATCAAAATCCTCTTCATGAATTTCTGCCATCCCCTCAAATACAAGTGATCAAACAATCTTCTTCAGGCTCTTCAGTGAAATACAGAGTATGTTTAAAAAAAAAAAAACACATTAATGATGCTATACACTTTTTATATAGCTATACTCTGGAATCATTTCAGTTCACTCATTATCTTACTTGGACAGCAACAGTCCACCTGCCATATTCTGCCTTTTGCCTGAGAAATACTTATCCTGTTGATTCTTAATTTCTCTTCATGGTGACTCTTAAACACCATCCCATTGTTTAGCACTTTCCAGAACCTCTGCACTGAAATTTCATCAACTTGTTTCCATCTTGTGGCTTCCTGTTCCCCTACCCTTACTCTGCTTTGCAGCCTGGTGTCGAAATCCTAATCTCGGTTATCCCATTTACACTGTTTTTCGTCTCTTCATTCCATCAGTGTTTTTCTTCATGTTCACCTGGGTAACTCTTCACACAAGTACTAGCCATTAATTTGCATGTCTTCGTCATCACGGCCATGTTTTCTAAGGATGTCAAATATTGTTTTGTTGCATATTCTACAGATAAATATTAGGCTATGTTACCGAGGCACAGCCGAATTGCACCTGTTTGCAGATGTGCAATATTCCTCCACAGTCTCACTAAATCTACCCATTATTGCAGCAACTTGGCCTAGGAATGCTTTTTGTTTACTAATATGTTGACTGTACATTTATCTGTCATCAATGTATTTCTTTACAGAGAATGTTTATTGTTCAAAGTTGAGTACTATCATGTACTGTTTGGGAGCTTTTCTCCCAGTGACTTCACTCAAAACGGGCACTGCTCAACAAGATTTTCCTGCAAAAACAAAAACCATGGTTATCTTAATATATTCACCTCCAGAAGTACTCATCTTCTTTTCTGATTAGCATGGAGTGAAAAAATTATTCCAGAATCTTGTCGTCTTTTCTGTAAATGATTGAAAGACACACATACCTATCATAAATGTAATAAAATGCTACCATGTAATATTAAATAAAATGTATACATGGTTATATAAGTTGCAGTAAGAACCAGGTAGTATTCTATAAATACAGCTGGATACATTTCTGCTATTCTTAAGAAAGAAAAAACTGCAAAGAACAGAGCAATTGCCATTCACTGGAAGGAAAGAAAAAATAAAAAAACTCCCCTGCGTACTTTTTTGTTTGATGACACAACCATTAATATACAGCCCTGTCCTTCTACTGAGTCAGAAACATTTTCTTGTTTTTCTATAAAAGGCATAAGCTATCACATTTAGTTTGTATCGGATTATAAAAAAATGATTATGTCAAGCATCACTTTAAACTGCAGGATAGAATGATATAATTAAAGTACGCCAGGTCACAGAACATGGAAAGGTCTGTCATTATAAAAACTCCTGCTGTCTCAAAACCAGGGCAAATCCATGTTACCTTTACTTTTGTGAGAACACCAGCTCAGTGTGGTGCTTGAGAACACTAAAAATAACTAATATTTTATACTGTAAGAATTAGTAATTATATTAAAATGGTTAAGGAGATCAGGTTAATAACATGAGGTTTAATATTTAATTGCAAGGGTTCCCCAAACATAAAAATAGACCTCTACTGCCTAGAGCAAAGATCTCTCATGGACAGCACAAGCAGTGCAGTAATAAACCATATAACTATGTATTTCCTTTCCTTTCCTTAAAATAAATAGCTAATATTTAATAAGAATGCTAAGATACTTTTTATTTCATACCACAAAATACCAAACCATGATATGTTCCAAGAATGCTGCTGATTCAGTGCTTAAATTTTATATGGCACGTTGCAACAGTTTTTATTTTAGTAATGTGGACATCTGTCCAAAAGACAACAGAGCTCATCGAAGTATAAATCTGTGCTTCTGCAGTAGTACACATGGGGCAATTTAAACTAGACAGAAGCTTTAAAATGCATCTTTTTGTAACCTTACAAAGGACAACCACAAAGCTTTCTTCAGCTAGATCTACAGCCTAAAAGGCAGTACATAATAACATGGCAAATTAATTATGAACAGAGCCAATTAATTACGAAGTGAGCCAATTAATCATGAACAGAGTCACCTATACTGAGCTGGAGGACATTGCTGAAAAATGTATCTCCAATTTAACCCCCCCCCCCCACCCCTCATGAAATGTCCTCAACCACAACTCCCCCAACTATCACTAGGGAGCCGGTTGTCATTGCAGCATTGATGAGTACTGACAGTATCCCTAGATGTCTCGGAAATAGCAAGAACCATAACCTATCAGGGCCTCTAGAATCACTTTTTAAGTTTAACCTCCAGACAGGCTTTATGTCAAGTGAATGGAGAACTGCAACTACTGTTACCCCTCGTCACAAGGGTGGGTCATCTATGGATATGGGCAACTACAGACCCATAAACCTGACTTATATGCAAAACCATGGAAAGAATCATTATGGAAATGATAAAAAAATGACATATGAAACCTTCAGACATTGGATCCAGCTCAATTTGGTTCATCAAGGGAAGGTCATATCCATTCAACATGGTGGACTTCTTCAAGAAGGTCACTAAAGCCATGGACAAGGACTAAATAGTGCACACCGTCTTCTTCAACCTGGTCAAGGCATTCAATACACTACTTCACAATAACTCACTTGGGCATTGTAGATTAACTAAATTAGGCATAAATCCATATATCATCCAATGGATGGTTACCTGACTCACAGATAGGACCCAAAACATTAGGATAGGGGAGGCTACCTCCACAAAGAGGCCAGTCACTAGTGGAGTCCCTCGTGGCTTAATGCTTAGGCCTCTCCTTTTTGCATGTACTTCTCTGAAGACTAGACCAAAATGAGGGAACTCTGGCTGATGCAAGCTAGATGCAGTCACTGAATCCCACACAGACACAAATATCCTTCAAGAAGGCCTGTCACAGACAAATAACTGGTGCCAGAGCCATGGTCCAAAACTCAGTTTAAGGACATACATAATAGCATCCTTTGCAAAGACAGCCACCACTGGAAATTACAACATTGGTAATACATCCATAAGAGTAGACCCAGTGGTCAGGAATTTGGGAAGACAGTAACCTATAATTTGACCATCATATGTCTTTGGTGGGTGAGAAAATCATTCTCTGTTGCACAAGTTCTAAACAAGGGTATTGCATCCAGGTCCAAGGAAGTTATTACTCTGCTGTATTTGTCATACCAGTCAATGAGTACAATGCACTGTCCAGTATGTATCTGACCAGGCATTTGCAACAAATGGAGTGTCCACAAAGGTTCTGCACAAAAATAATACAGGGCATAAACAACATGTCCTATGCAGACCACCTCAAAACCCTATTTCTGTGCCCCCGAGCTATGTCTGGCCTACAAAGCATCATCTGATCCTACTCTAACTGACATGTTACACATCTGCAAAACAAAGGGTATCTTAAATACCTGATTTAGAGACCTAAACCTCATCTGCAACATAAATCGGACATGTTGGAGGGGCAGGTATGTGTCTCAGGGATTACCTCTCCTCTGGAACATACTTCACTAACAACATTCAAGTGGAGCTTGGACCAGTGGTTAGGGAGTTGGAAACTTATTCCCTGCTCTTACACCCATGCTTCTTATGGACAGAGGCAGCTTGTAAATGCTTGAGTACCCATTGTCCAAGCATACATCTAACCCATAAAGTTACCCTGGGGTATCAAATCATGTCAGATGCATTTGGGAAAGCATGGCTAGGGCTAAAAGGCCCCTAGGGCTGTTAGCCTATTAATCACCTATGAATCAATGAACCTATTGAACTACATGACAGACATGTAAGGGACATTATTTCTGTTCCTGGCAGAAACAAAGAGTGTTCTTTAAGCTTTCACTTTGAAGAATAATCTTACCTGAACGGTAAAGCTATGCACCCCCCACCTTATGAAATGTATGCAGGAACTTCAAGGCATCATTAAATGATGCATACCTTATTTCCTGAATTATTCAGACTTATGAACAACATTCCAAAATATAGCTTGCTATTATTTATTATTTGCTAGCAGTGTAGGGGGAGTGGACCAAAAGATCTTTTTCAGCCATGACCAGAAAGAACAGAAACAAAAGCAAACAACATGAATAACCAAGACATATGTAATACAAAAGAACAAATGCAAAATCAAATATTTACAATACAAAAGAACAAATGCAAAATCAAATATCTAAAATACAAAAGAACAAATGCAAAATCAAATATTTACAATACAAAAGAACAAATGCAAAATCAAATATCTACAATACAAAAGAACAAATGCAAAATCAAATATTTTTAGAGTCTTGGAGCAAACGAATGCTTATTGCAGATCCTTATGTGTGTTACAGAGTCTTATAAACTGAGAAATGATGCAGAGATAGATTAGTAGTTGTTTATAATATCGACAGTATAAAGTAGAATTTGAATTTCATCATTTCCAGAAACAAGCAAGAAAACACTTATGAAACAAGCAGGGAAAAATGTCATGATGGAAGTAACAGTGATGGCAAATAAACATTTCATGGTAATTGTCTTGCTGTAGGTTATATGCTGTTTGATAACAAATGGCAAGGTTCCTTGTGTTGTTCCACAGTGGGTGGTTGCTTATCATTGCTTAGCACAGATTTGCTTCATTTATTCAGCGGATATTAATAGTGAAATCCATGCAGATTTACAGATCTGAAACTTTTATAAAACACACTCAGTGCTGTAATGCTATATCTACAAAAAACCAGCTAACTCATTATTATGCATTGCCTGTTTTTACACAAGCTACCGCTTCTGGTGATAGGCAGTTGAATAGTATGTGGGTGTCTTTATTGGCATTTTGTAGTGACTCACCCCATCTCTGACAAGATGTCAGTGAAAGAATAATGCAAAGTCCTGATAGCAGGTTACAGAATTTTTACTATAATGTGCAGAATATATTTTTGTACAATGTACCTGGGATCCACAGAGTAATTCAGTTGACAGCTGTAGATGTGTTTAGTCTCTCATGCTAGCTACTTATTTTGGGAAAGGCTGGTAAGAAGGAGATGTTACTATGGTGGAGAAATGGCGCTCTGCAAACAGCAGAAACATTGTCTTCCTGCAGTCGACTGCATAGTTGCACATTGCATGGGGAATGGGTATGTACTCATTGCTGAAGTCTTATGTTCATAGGAGAATACTACACTAACTGCCATTGTGGGCTACTGAAAGCTGGGCAATTTCCCTCAAAGGTGAGAATCAAACGCTGTACCTTGTGTCTGTGAGGTGAACACCTTAACCATTTTGCCACTGCCTGTATCCTGCAAGTAACATGGCCACTGTGTTCTGGCTATAAACTGATTGCTCTGTTATTAGTTGACCTGAGCCTCAGGTGTACCACCAGGCTTTCTCCTTGGTCCCCTCCTCTTTAACATTTTCACCGACACCCTCTATACATCCATACAACCAGCCACCCTAATACAATATGCAGATGATTCCGTTCTCATTTGCATATCTGACAATATGTTACACTTAAAAAAAATTACTCAGGAAGTTTTAGCAGCAACTGAAACATGGCTTTGTTACTCACAACTCATGCCCAGCCCAAAAAAGACCAACCTAGTACTATTTCCCCCAAATCCCTCTCTCATGAAAAAGAAATTTAAAGTCCTCTGTCTTGATAATACAACCATTGAAATCACTTCTCATAGCAAATGATTAGGGGTGATAGTCGATGATAATCTTACATTCGACCTGAATATACAAAATTGCATAAGGAAACTCATCAAAAACTAGGGATGCTTTACAGGTCCAAAAACGT
This sequence comes from Protopterus annectens, assembly GCF_019279795.1. NCBI lineage: Eukaryota > Metazoa > Chordata > Ceratodontiformes > Protopteridae > Protopterus > Protopterus annectens. The sequence goes on from NC_056725.1 coordinate 1,557,702,992, forward strand.
TCTCACCAATGCAACTAAAGCTACACTTACGACTACGTATTTCCTCCCCACTTCTCTTTATGGTGGTCCCATCCTTACTAACCTCCAGGCTTCACAAAAATGAAAACTTGAACAATGCTATAACAAAGTTGATAAATTTGAATCACATACCCCTTTCAGAACCCACAACTGTTTAGCATAAAAAGCCTTAATTGTTTAGAACTGCCACATCAACTAACATATACATAACGTCTTACCACCTATAAAATTATCCAGCGCCCATCTGCCTATCCAGCAATACAAACCCTTTTACAAAATTATGTTTCCAATTGCTCATTGTGATTCAGTTAATAAAAAACTCCTTTTTGTCTACAAAGTTAGCAAATCTGCTGAGCATTGTCTGTATTCGTACAAAATTGCTAAGGCTTGAAACTCTTTACTGGTATCCATCTGGTCTATACCCTACCTCACATCTTTCAAACTACTCTAAAAGACTTCCAAGCTAAAATATGTCTCTGTTCTTGCTCAAAACTAGAGTAAACTATATCCTAGATGTGAGCAACTACCTTTTCATTCCTTATACCTCTTCATTCTCCCCTCTTCACTTACTTTCTTACTGCTATCAAACTCTCTTCCCTGAATTTCTCTCGAAATATATCATAGGCCTGTTTTTTTCTCACTTCACATTGCACTTCCTATTTCTATTAAACTAACTTACGTTTAATTTTTCTACCGACTGTCTAAAACTTCTCTAAATATTAAATGATTGTCCTATACCTTGTATAGATTCTTAACGAATGTTTTTATATGTCTAATTTGTTATAATTATTTAAACTACAGATGTTTTTGTTTTATTTTTGAAGATTATAAAGTTATTGTTCTTAAAATGTTTTGTAATAATTTGGAGCTTTTCTCTTTAGGCCTCTGCTGAAAATGGACTTCTACCCTGTCAGATTTTCTCGGGAATCAAATGTCAATATATAAATAAAAAATAAATAATACTTGTAAAAAAGCTTTCTTCTGTTTAAGAATGTGTCCATGCATTATTATCATTTTCTAAAACAAAATTGTTTTCTTATGTACTTCGTTTCTGCTTGTACTGAGGGAAGTGTGAAGAGAGAGTATTTGCTTTCCTGGTGACAGAACTAACATTTCTTCCTGTACAATCGCAAGTGAGGAATCAAGTAAATGTGTTTCTGGATTAAGTGCACTTAAGTAAATATTTCAGTTTGTGCTTTTTGGCTTCCAGTGTACCTGGCAAGTAACTTGAAATTATCAGTTGTGAGATGTATGTAAACTGATGTATAATTAATACTTGTACAAAATAACATAGCTTAAGTGGTAAAATAACAAATGTATACACTTCATCTGTAGAAAAAAAAAAACAAACTTGAGCACAGATTCAAACCAGGGCCATGGACTGAAAGAGGAGGCTCTAGTATTAAGGATCCAGAAAAGGTGAAAATAGTTTTCTCTGGAAAGTGGCAGATATTTTGTGGAGTAACTACCACTGAAAAGTGTTAGTAATGCAGGAAGGCACAAGAATGTCTATAATTCAAAGCATAGTACATGTGGTGGAAAACATCACATGCTTATCTTGTGACATACTGATTACACTCAGTACATTGCTAGCAGGTTAACAGATTCTAGGTTCAGTTGTCAAGCGTATGACCTACTTACTTTCAAGAAGCTTGAATGCTATAACCCTATGGTGATATTTTCTACTTCCAGTATATGCAGCAATATTATGTCTGAAGGAAGTTAAAAAAACAACTCTGACTGTAAGTGATAGCTTTTCTGTAACCTTGGAAACATGTTTCTGTCATTTTTTTCTATTACTCATGTTTACCTGTAGTACTAGTATTCCCCTTTTGTTAGTTTCCTCAGCAATGCATCCTAGGCACAGAATGGAAGAGATGCTCATAAAGATTTGCAAAGCCACGGAACAATGTTATGTTCCAAAGACATTGTAGGACGACACAGTACTATGCTGCTTAGCAATGTATGTCTGACACATGTCATTGGAATGTGGGAGGAAACCAGAGAACCTGGAGGAAACAGCTCCAGACAAGTGACAAGTGGAGTACCTCAGGGTTCAGTCCTGGGACCGCTCTTGTTTGGCATCTACTTCTCTGAAGTACAGGCCAACACTAAGGGACTCTGGCTAACAAAGTTCACAGATGACTGCAAACTGGGAGCCATTATTGAATCCCCAAATGATGTGGATACTCTACAAAAGGGCCTTACAGAAAGAGATGCTTGGTGCCAGAGCCATGGGCTCACGTTCAATGCCAAGAAATGTATAGTTATCCCCTTTTGGAAAAAAACATGTATCCGTGAATTACCATACAGGTGGCAGTACACTAAACACTGAAAGTGTGATAAGAGACTTAGGGACACAGGTGGACAGTGGTCTCACCTTCGATAACCACATCGCCACTACAGTCAGGAAACCCTTCTATGTGGCACACCTCATCACTAAGGGCTTTTCATCCAGACAAAAGGAGGTCATTGTCCCATTGTACTCATCCCTCATTAGAACCATTATAGAATACAACGCCCCATTTTGTATGTACCTCTCAAGACATCTGCAACAACTGGAAAGGCTGCAGAAATACCTCACTAAAAGAATCACAGGCCTAAAGCAGATGCCCTACGCTGATCACCTTAAAAAACTCCAGCTATACTCTGTCACATATTGTCTACTCAGAGGCAATCTCTGCTTAACATACAAGGCCATGTCAAACCCAGAGCTGTTGGACATGCTACACTTAAAGAAATCCCAATCCCTCAGAGCCACACGCTCCAGGGATCTAAACCTTGTCATCACAATAAACAAAACATGCTGGAGGGATAGGTTCCTGACCTAGAGACTCCCCAGACTCAGGAATAGATTGCCCATACATGTCAAGCAGAGTGCCTCTTTGGCCCTCTTCAAAAGGAACCTTGACAATTGGATGGGAGAAAGGAAATTCACCCCAGGGATCACGTCAGTCACCCTGCTAGACAGGGGTCCAGGGAAGTAAATAGTGTGGGAAGAAATAGCCAAGGAATTGTTATGGCTAAGCTTGTATAAGCCCTAGGGCTGATAGCCTAGAACCAACCTATGAAACCCATGCAAATGAAGAGACCACATGCAGACTCCGCACAGAAGGCACCCCAACTGTGAATTGAACAGGAGAACCTTTTTCTGTGAGGCGACAATGCTAACCACTGCTCCTCTCAAATGCCCATGATACAGGTGGTCATGAGACCTGTGTGATAGGAACAACAAGATGGAGTGCCTGAAGCCATGCACAATCATACAAAAAATGAGGTACCTCATAGCTGAAACACAGGCACTGTCAGCTGTCACGTAGAGCTATCATAGCAAAATGCCAACAGAGTTCATCTGATAAATGGGGAGGACGGAGGAGCTAGGTAAGCTAGAAACCGAGGCAAAACAAGTGGAGGAACACACACACACACACACACACACACACACACACACACACACACACACACACACACACACACACACACACACACACACACACACACACACACACACACACACACACACACACACACGTAACCTGAAGTAAAGCTAGATGGGAGAGGAAGGGTAAACTTTTTAGTGGGAAGTGGTGCCCATTTTACTTTTTTTGAAGAAGAGGTTTAGATGGGGACAGCAGTAAGAAACAAGTGCTGGAAGGAAGAAGGAAATAGGAAACATAGTGGGGCAGTCAAACAAACAGACAGACAGGTTTTCAGAATGACAGAGGAAGGACAGCTGCTGATGTGCAAGACTGGACTACAAACAGAGTATGGAGTCTGACATACAAGGATGAGGAAAACCATTATGGAGGATTGGAAGTGGTATAGAGGGCCTACCTGGCTGGCCTAGAACAGGATTCACCGAGATGTCAGTAATCACCATGGTTGACGTCATGGGCTATCTGCATTATCACTGCCTCTGGTGGCCTGATGGTTGTGGCTGGCTGGTCATGTGACTCTATAAGTTGTCTATCAGACAGTCCAGCTGCAGAAACATGTTGCTGTGGCAAATTTACTGAGGACACAGAGAAACACACAGCACCATGCCCACAACTGGAATAGCCAAGTTTCAAGTGGTCTGTAATGTGTTTTACCTCTCTAACCTGGATCTTCCATGGATGAACAATCAGGTGGAAGTATGGCATTGGAGGCCGAAGGTGTTACCAGAATGGCTTGCTGAACATAATTTCTCCTCAGGGGAATGAATGTTACTCCCCAAAGAAGAACCAATGTTTCACAAAGGCAAGGGACCACAGGAAATTAATAAAATACAAAAACGAGGCCGAGGACACTCCCAGACATACAGTTTCTAGGGAACATTGTCTAAAACACATACTGGATCATAAGTGTGATTACAGCAATGTGATGGCTTTCTTCCATGCTGAAGGACTCTTCAACAAATTGTGGTTACTTAGGCATGCACTGTACACCAAGCATAGTGCCCATCACTTCACTTAGCACAAGGATAAAAGCATTGTCCATTGTGCACTGCATTTCTCTGAAACTGACTTGCCCATCAGACATCCTGCTGTTGGTGCTTGACATACTGTCTGTTGTTCCTGGTGTCCAGGGGGCCATGGTTATCATTCCCTCTTGCATATGGTTATTCCAGCTGTGGTACAGTGCTACATGCCTACTGTGCCTATAGTGAATATGCAAACTGACAACAACATAACGCCAAAAAAGTCAGACTTATTGCTGAAAAGCTTTTGGGCTAACCACCCTTCATCAGTGCTACAAATGATATACATATATCACAGTTTAAATAAGAACCTCTTAAAATCACATGATACCAGCCAGCCTATCACAATTCCTAAAAAATGAACATTTATTCTAAAACAACTACTAGGAAATGTTCAGATTTTACAAAATTTCCCTCTGTCTTTTCACTAATATCCATCATTTTACGTGGGGAAGACCACTAAAAAACTTAGAGAATGAATAGTGGATCATAAATCAGAGATTAGAAGAAATGTTAGCATGAATGCTTTAAGTAAACAATTGATAGAAAATGATCAGAAACACCATTTTAAGTTTAGAGTGATAGATATTGTTACTATGGGGAATAGAGGTGGTGATATGAACAATATTTTAGAAATAAAGGAGTACGAATGGATAATTAGGCTACAAGCAGACTGCAAACCAGGATTGAACAGTGCAGTCAGCTTGAAACCTATATGTGAAAATACAGAGGTAAATTTTGTAAAATCTGAACGTTTCCTAGTAGTTGTTTTAGAATAAATGTTCATTGTTTTAATTAGATATTTTTTATATGTTTTTTTTTTTTTATGAAAAACAACTGACAAATGCTTGGAAGTCTTCATACACAAAAATAAATAAATACATAACTAAATAAATAAATAAAAAGCAAGTTATAGCCCCTTCTAAACCTTAACATTACAGATCCAGCATTTTCCCCTATGTAACTGAGCAGCTATACGTAGGCTTCGTTATTTGACCAGCAACATAAACATATTGAAAATCAAACTAAGAATATCTTAACTAACATATTCCTTCAGGGCCTTTCTTCTCTTTATTGTAGAAGCATAACTTGCCATAGCCATTAATCTACTTCTAACAAGACTCAGGTACTGTTTGCTCACCATTGCCCTAAGTTCATCACAAAATACCACTCTCCTCCAAAAAAGATGAAAATCAAATTCTCAGATTAATTCACCTCTCTTATAAATTTAAACAACACCGCCTTACTCTTACTAAAGACAAATATTTGAAAGGTAGTGACAGGGCCTCACCTCTCCTTAATACTCTCATGTATAAGCGTCTTAACCAATGATACTGTCCTTCTCTTCTCAATTAACTGTTGGTCAAAAAACTGATTCAGTCTTTCATAACTAACTCTCCTTCTTTTAAAACCTTTGGTCATCCTTGGTACCTGTGAATGTCTTTCTCTAAACTTGCTCCTGCTTGTTGGAACTCCCTACCCAGACACATCAAGCAAACTGAAAGTCTTACTTCAACAAGTCTCTCCATTCTTACCTGCTTGAAGAACACAAATGTCACTGCTTCAGAGACACTGGTTAAATTTCTTCCTTGCCTCACACTCCAACTATTCATCTATACCCTCTTTTGTATCACTAGTATTATAACGTTTAACACAGTAATCTTTTTCCCTCTTTTTTCTTATACTTGGAACGTTTACATAGGAGATGTGATTCAGGAAAGATGATATAAATGTAAATTAATGCCATTAGTGTCTTATTCATACATGACTACATTTCTAATATATTTTTTCAATATTTATTTCTATGCAACTATAACATTTTTAATTGCCCATTTACCATGTATTATGACTTATTATCATAATACTATGTATGTCTTAACATATTTTTTAAATTATTTGGCAAACTTTATGCCTTCTGTATTTAGTGTTTTGTATGTTATTGTAAGATTTGTTTGCTATATGTATTTTGTTACCACCTGCTTGACCTGGGTCATGGATGATAAGCATCTTTGTACCAGCTCACTTATCTGGTTAAGGCACATTAAATAAATGAATAAATAAATACATAAAGTCAGCAGTAGAAAACATCTAGAATAATGGGCAAGTTTGGCCTTGGAGTATGAAATGTAGCTGGACATAAATTAATACAATTACGATTATTTATTGGTCATATCAAGCACTCGCTTTTGACAGAGATATATCTAAACATGCATATAACCAGACAGTTTACACTGAAATCAGATTACTTTATACTTTGCAGTCAGAGATGCAACCAGTAAAATAAGACCTTGATCTGACCATCAGCTACTTATTGCAAAATTTAGAACTAGGGTGATATCTCTGTGATATTATCCAGTAGTTGGAAACAAAAATATTCCAAATAAGAAGAAGATCAAAGAAGCAAAATGACAGTTGTGGAAGCTTTAGAGGTGGTCAAGAGCCAGGGAAAATATGTTAAATTGAATGCAGATTTTCAGTAAATACCAAGGAGAAATAATAAAGCACATTTAAATGATCAGTGCAAAGAACCTTTTCAAGAAGATAATGGAATGGGAAAGAAGAGATCTGTACAAGAAATTGTTAATAGCGTGAGAAACTTTCAGGTAAAAATGGGCAACATAAAAAACAAAGATGGCAGGGATCTAGCAGAAGCAAATTGTTTAAAAGAGGTGTTAGGATTATACAGAAAGACTGTACAAGAAGGACCCTGATATTAGTGATAACATAAGTTGGTATGTTCTCGGATCTAGAGCTAGATATCTTGGACAGTGAAGTCAAGAGAGCCCCCAAACCCCTGATTTTTAACACTGCTACAAGAAGTGACGGAAGTGCAGTTGAACTGCTTAAATCCAGTAAACATTATGTGGTTACAGTATTACTCATAGGTTGCAGGCAAATGTGGAAAAAACAGCACTGGCCATTAGACTGAAAGAAGTTGATTTATTCTTGAGACCCAAAAAAGGGTAATGTTAAAGAGTGCTCATATTATTGAAGAATTGCACTTGTTTCATATACTACCTAGGTAGTGCTCAAGTTTCTGTAACTCAGACTTCAGCACTATATGGACTGAGACTTACTAGAAGTAAAACCGGGTTTTAGAAGAGGAAGAGGCACCAGGGATCAAATTAACATATTATCTGGATAACATAGATTTACTTCTGCTTTACTGGCTATTTAAAGGCTTTGAATCTGTAGACTGAAACAAACTGTGCCAAGTTCCTCTTAAAGAAACAAGGATACCAGGTCACCTTGCTTGCTTCCTAATTATTTTTTTCATGTATGAAGAAACAACAGTTAAAACTGCAAGTGGAACAAGTGACTGGTTCAAGACTGGGAGTGTCAGAAGACAGATGTATATTACCAACATATGTGTTTAGGTTATGTACTGAATATATCATGTGAAACATTGGATGAGATGAATCTGATGCTAGAATTCAAACTGCCTAGGAAAATATTAACAAATTAAGATATATTGATGATACCACTCTGATGGCTGTATGTGAGGAGGAGCCAAAACTCATGTTGATGTGGGTGAAAGCAGAAAGCATATAATCTGGCTTGAGGCTCAAGATAAAAAAATAAAATTATATCATCTAGCCCTATCAATTCTTTGCAAATGGAGGGAAGGCAGAGAAATATTTGATTTTCCTAGTCTCAAGGATCTCTGTAGATGATGACTGCAGCCCTGACATTAAGATGTTTATTTATTTATTTTGGGGTGAAGAATTGTGAGAATTTTGGGTAAGATCTTACATAGCAAAGACAGTCAATTAAAGTCCCATGTAGTCAAATCTATTGTTTTCTCAGTAATAACAAATGGCTGCTTGCGTTGGGTTGTAAGGAAGGCTATGCACTGGAAAGTCTGTATTTTTGAAATGTGATGTTAGAGAAAACCTTTGGGATTTCTATAGACTGTAAGATCAAGTCAGACAGTGCTTAAGGAAATAGACCCAGACTGATTTTAAAAATAAAATTCAAATACTTTGGCCACATAATATGAAGATAGGAGTTATTAGAGTAAACACTAAAGACACTGATGTCTGTCATGATCAAAGGCAAAAGAAGAAGGATAGGAGGAGGGTGAGATGGACAGACACCATTACTGAAGTAATGGCCATGAATTTCCAAAAAAAAACATGTTGACAGACATGCTTGGCTTGTTATATTCCTTGAGGTTGCAAAAGGCTGGACTTGATTAAATTACTAAACAACAGCTCCATGATACATGAGGAAAATATATATTATTATGGGTAAATTTTATTGCAAGTATATGACTCAGGTCAGGACAGAGATAATGAAAAAGGAATAATGCTTCTCATACAGCAAACAATATAAGAAAAAAAACGTCTGTAGAAAGGAGTTACAAGTAGAAACAGTTGGAAGGGGTTTCTGTACTTAAAATGTATCAGTGCTAGCTGTTACTGCCTGTTCCAGCTCCCAAAAAAATCTGGTCAACTTGATCTTATACTAGAAGAAGCAAATGGAAAATTCAGGAAGGTGATTTGGTCGAATGTGAGCCTAACTAGGGTCTGTACAATTTCATGTCCAAGTTCAAACCTTCCTTTTAGGATAGCTGAAATGTGAATGTGCTAAACTTGTCCTGGGATCCTCTGCTCCCAAATATTCAAGAAAACAGGTGAATAAAAAATGTGCATGTTGCAAGAGGTCATAGGCAGCAGTGGTTTGGTGTTTCTGCTCCTTATGGAAACGTCTCCATTACTGTTAATCCAGTCATCATGCAGAGTGCTGTGATTCACTGTGTCACCTGTCAAAGGCACAGCCTTTCCCTAGCCATTCATACTGAAACTTCTACCACTTGATAACAGAGCACAGCCTGAGGAGCTGTGGTGATCTGTGAACTGCTGCTGCATTCCCTGTCAGTCACATATCGAACACTCCTCTCAGAAGAGGCCAAGTTGGCTCCAATTAAACACTCAAATAAGATAATACAAATCTGATGAATGAAGTCATTTTGTGTATTAATCTCTGCTTCCATAAAGAAAACTACAGGTCTGATTCTGTTTACTCATGCAGTGCCAATAGTGAGAGTAAGGCAGAAAGTAATCCTGAAGTGTGAGGTTCAATTCCTATTCTTACATAGTGTTATTAATGTCACCAGCCAAGGTCCACTATCCCAATATTCAGTCTTATGCACTGAAGTCTTGTACTTGTTTAAATAGAACTCCACATAAGGCAGCATTAAAATGTCAGTGAGACAAAGCTGTAAAATTGAAGTAAAATGTTTGTTTTACTCTAAGACATTGAGCTCTTACTAAATAAATCTAATGACATTCAGCTCTTACCAAATAACAGTTAAGTCAGCAAGTTGTCCACAAAGCACCAGAAACTGTCACAAGAAATACCCACAAATACAATATCCGTTTTACTTCATACATTTTAAAACAAAGTTCCATAAAGTAAAAATTGTTGTGAGGTAACAGAATCACCACAGCTATTATATACTTTTGAACATGTGCAGGGTGCAGTATACAATTACTACTGCCAAGGGAACCTTTTTTCCTCTAAATCATCTTTATTGAAATCATATCCCCATTAAACAAAGAACAAAATATACCTGTTCTTCCCATCCAGATTCATCAATACTTGATGTTTACATCGATATATCTTAATATACAAACTGAAGTTTTGCATTTTTCTTATCACAAAACACCAAGCACATGTAACAGTGCATACCTTACATAAACATGACAGAAATTTTGCATTCACATCATCCTTCGTTAGCTACTTCAGAACTTTCTCTGCCTCATATTGCACCCACCATTAGGGTCATAGGTGTGCTTGAGGCTAATGCCCTGGATCAACTTATCCACACCCCCACCAGGGTCAACAATATCCTAGCCCTAGACATTACCAACATGAGTGACCGGTGTTCCACACCTGAAGTCAACTCCTCATTGGTCCGATCCAATCATAAGCTAATCACCCTTGATATCCACATCCCTCCCCCACCCTCCATTAAGGAAACCACAGTAAAATATTTCTCCAAAGCCAACTTCATGCTTCTTAAGACAGAAGTGGTGAACTTCATGACACCCATGCAGATGGACAATACAGTTACAACTGTGGTGTATTCAATGGACTGTGTTGTCTTGCCTTAGCTAGTGCTCTTTGGGGGCGGGGGAAAGTGCATGACGCAAGGGCTGTGAGACAGGAAGTTGGTGTATTGTAATGTATGTTGGCCGGTCAATAAAGTTTGGAGTTGGTACCAACTGCACACAGTTGTCCCGCGTCTTCTTTCTAAGGTAAAAGAATACGACATGGTGTCAGAAGTGCTGTGTGGCTGTGCCTGGGAGTGCTGACCTCTTGCTGAAGACCGTACGAGTGGCCAAGTGACGTGGAGAGCGGACATGTCGGACGACGAGAATGGTCGGCAGCCACGAGCTAGAATCAACATGGCGGCTAGCGCTCCCAATGCTACGTTCAGTATTCAGCCGCCAGAGCCCTTTGACTTCTCCAAACCCCACGAATGGACACGATGGATACGCCGGTTTGAACGGTTCCGCCGGGCCAGTAATTTATCTTCCAACCCAGAAGGGAACCAGGTGAACACCCTGATATACTGTATGGGCGATGAGGCAGACGATGTCTTGAGAGGCCTCAAGCTAACCGAGGCAGAGCACCAGGAGTATGCCAAAGTGAAAGATGGTTTCAAAGATTTTTATTGTCAAAAGAACATTGTTTATGAACGTGCACGCGATTTAACATGCGAAAACAAGAACTGAACGAGACTGTTGATGGTTTTGTTACTGCCCTGCATGCTTTAGCCGAACACTGCAATTATGGGACGCTGCACGACGAGCTTATAAGGGATAGAATTGTTGTGGGCTTGGCAGACACCAGACTGTCCGGCGGATGCAGATGGAGAAAGAGTTGGACTTAGAGAGAGCTGTAAATATGGCCAGACAGTCGGAGGAGGTTAAGAAGCAGCAAACGGCCTTGCGGTGCGACAGTACCGCCCTGCAGTATAACGTGAATGCTGTGCAGACACCACTGGACACCAGACGCAGGCCGGAGGCCTCGAAAGGTTGGGGCAAGCCCTTGGCACCGATTTTTCAGCGCCAGACGCAAAAGAGTAAAGACGCTCTGAGCTCGCAGTGTTACAGGTGTGGGGGGCCATTTCACCATAGACTCCTATGCCCGGCGACTGCTGCAAGATGTCGCTCGTGTGGGAAGAAGGGCCACTACCAGCGGTCTGCCGACAGTTCAAGGCGGTGCAGAGTATTGAGGAAGACGAGGAGCCGGGTGAGCGTGAAGAACAGGGGTTCTTCCTTGGTTCTGTCTCCTCCGGGAACCATTCCTGGATTGTGGAGGTGAAAATACAGGGCACACCTATGACTTTCAAGCTTGACACGGGGGCGGATGTTACTGTTATCTCCAAGTCAGACCTGCACAACTTGTTCGGTGGGAAGAATGCTCCTGTGCTCCAGCAGCCGGAGAAACCCTTGTTGGGTCCTGGAGGGATGCCACTGGAGGTTACAGGATCCTTGGAGCTTCAGCTCGGTTATGGACAAAGACAGACATGCGAGAAAGTGTATGTTGTAAAAGGACTCCGCATGCCGCTTTTAGGCCTTCCTGCTATTTTGGGGCTGGGCCTCCTGAAACGTGTTGACACTATCACCATGGAGTCTTTGAAGACCTCATACCCGGATTTGTGCTCTGGGTTGGGGGTAGTGCAGCGGAAATACCACATAAAGCTTCAGCCAAAGGCGGTGCCATACTCTCTGAAGACCCCCAGGAGGATACCACTGCCATTGATGGGGAAAGTGAAAGAGGAGTTAATGAGGATGGAGGCGCTGGGTGTCGTTACCAGAATGGAAGAACCTACTGATTGGTGTGCAGGCATGGTGGTAGTCCCAAAGAAAGACAGTAACAGGCTGAGACTATGTGTAGACTACACTAAGCTAAATGAATACGTATGCAGGGAAAGGTTCGTGCTGCCCTCGGTTGAGCAGAGTCTTGGGATGCTTGCTGGGGCGAAGGTGTTTAGCAAACTGGATGCCAATATGGGGTTTTGGCAAATTCCTTTGTCAGAGGAGTCGGCTGCGCTTACCACATTCATAACCCCTTTTGGGCGTTTCCGCTTCAATCGCCTTCCCTTTGGCATTAATTCTGCACCCGAACACTTTCAACGCATGATGGCAGAGGTCATTGAAGGATTAGAGGGTGTGATTTGTCACATGGACGATATGTTGGTCTGGGGGCGTTGCCAGGAGGAGCACGATGCCCGACTTCACGCGGTATTAAAGAGACTGGAAGAAGCAGGTATTACGTTAAATGTAGGGAAATGTGACCTGTCGAGGGGCACAGTGACCTTCTTGGGCCATGTCATTACGAACTCTGGTATAAGCCCGGACCCAAGGAGGACCGCGTCCATCACGGAGATGGCAGCACCTGCTACAGTAGGAGAACTCAGGAGTTTCCTGGGCATGGTGAATCAGGTGGGAAAGTTCATCCCTCATTTGGCTGAGAGGGACAGAGCTTTGAGAGACTTATTATCAAAAAAGAACAGCTGGTACTGGGGTGGGGACCAGGAAAAGGCATTCAATGACTTAAAAGAGGCAATCACCTCACCTCCAGTTTTGGCTGTGTATGACCCGGAGAGGGATACGAAGGTTTCCGCGGATGCATCATCCTTTGGGTTAGGGAGCGTGTTGCAGCAACAATGGGAGGACGGCTGGAGACCCGTGGCATACGCATCAAGGTCACTCTCACCCACAGAGCAACGATATGCACAGGTTGAGAAAGAGGCTCTAGCGTCTACCTGGGCATGTGAACGCTTTCGAGATTACCTATTAGGCAAATCGTTCTGTCTAGAGACTGATCACAAACCCCTGGTTTCATTGCTGGGAGGTCAGGCGCTGGATCTTCTACCGCCCAGAATCCAACGCTTTAGGATGAGATTGATGCAGTTCTCATACACGGTGCAGTACGCTCCAGGGAAATCACTGTGGGTGGCAGATGCCCTGTCACGTTCTCCACTTAAAACCAGGCTAACCCCGGAGGAAACAGAGTTAATGGAGGACACGGATATCTACATGAACAGTATTGTGGAAAACATGCAGGTGAAGCCATCCTTCCTCCAAACACTACGGGAGCAGCTGAAAGCGGACAGTGTGTGTGCTGGTCATGGACTTGTGCAGCCAGGGGTGGCGCTGTATGCGAACCAGGAACCCTTACTGAAGAGCTACTGGCCAGATCGCTCCACACTAACAGTGAAAGATGGGTTGCTTTTAAAAGATTCGCCTTTGTTATCCCTCTGCCATGCATAATGAGGTGTTGTTGAAATTGCATGAGGGACATCAAGGCATTGTGAAGTGCAAAGCCAGAGCCTGTCAGACCGTCTGGTGGCCTGGGCTTAGCCAACAGATAAATGACATGGTTTTAAGATGCAGGACGTGCATCTCAGAGAGAAGGAATCCTCCTGAGCCCCTCATTCCAACAGAATGTCCTGACCGACCATGGCAAAGAGTGGGCGCGGATTTATTTGCACTAAAAGGACATACTTACCTTCTTGCTGTGGACTACTTATCCAGGTTTTTTGAGATCGCATTGTTGAAGCATAGCAAATCCAACGAGGTCATCACCCACCTAAAATCTTTCTTCGCTCGCCATGGTATCCCAGAGGTACTTGTGTCTGATAATGGACCTCAGTTTTCAGGGCAGTCTTTTGCGGCCTTTGCAACCGCTTATGGCTTCGAGCATGTCACAAGCAGCCCCAGGTTCCCGCAGAGTAACGGGGAGGCAGAACGTGCGGTGCAGACGGTGAAGAACCTGCTAAAAAAAAGTGCCGATCCGTACATGGCTCTCTTGGCGTACAGGACAACGCCACTGCAGAATGGTTATAGCCCTGCGGAACTTCTTATGGGACGACGGTTGCGGACCTCTCTTCCGATTCATCCTTCGCAGTTGGACCCTGTGCTGCCGGACTGGAGAAGGCTCATGGGGAAAGAGGGGGAGAAGAGGGTGTATAATGGCGAAAACTACAACAGACGCCATTGGGCAAGGCCGCTGGGGGATGTGTTGCCCGGTGACCAGGTGTGGGTGACAGATATGAAGACCCCAGGTACTGTAGATCAAAAACATTACTCGCCGAGGTCATTTAAGGTAGATGTGCCCCAAGGGACTGTGCGGCGAAACCATGTGCATTTGATTCCCTTACCTGAGCCTGACTGTGAATCAAACCCTGGGTGTCCGGAAAGTGTGCTAAGTAAGACCGATGAGGCCTTGCCATTTTGCAATGGCCTTCCCCCGGAACCCCGGGCGCATAGTGATGTTGTGAGGACCAGATCAGGAAGAGTTATTAACAAGCCGGACCGTTTGGACCTGTGAAGATCAGGGTATAAATAACAATGTCATTGGGGTTTATAGTAATCTGAATGTGGCTAAGTGAGCATTTTGTGTCAATGTACCAAGTTCGTAGTGAAGTGGAAGAAATTGAATAGATCTGGGTTTTGTGTTAAGTGAAAAGGGGCCTTATGGAAAAGGAGATGTGGTGTATTCAATGGACTGTGTTGTCTTGCCTTAGCTAGTGCTCTTTGGGGGCGGGGGAAAGTGCATGACGCAAGGGCTGTGAGACAGGAAGTTGGTGTATTGTAATGTATGTTGGCCAGTCAATAAAGTTTGGAGTTGGTACCAACTGCACACAGTTGTCCCGCGTCTTCTTTCTAAGGTAAAAGAATACGACAACAACTGCTGAATCCTACACAAATGCATTCTATAAGCACTTACATGAGTGCATGGACCGTGCTATCCCAAACAGAACCAAGATGCTATCCTCCAAAAAAAGGAAGCCAATCTGGTGGTCCCCTACCATAAACAAACTGTACAACAGAAGGAAGAAACTGTTGCAAAAGACAGTAAAATCCCATGAGTGGAGGAGCTCCCTGGTCGGCCTCAGTAAGAAGCTGAGATCCATTATAAGATCCTCCAAAGCTAGCTATGAAAACAAAATTGCCACTAATTCTAAGGACAACCACAAAGCATTCTATAGCTATGTCAAGAATCTCAATGGCAACACCCAGATCTGCTCTGAGTTACAGCACAACGGCATGAAAATTACTGAACCAATTGATATTGCCAACATCCTGGCAGATAGGTTCAGTGCTAACTTTACCCCCCCTTACCCCCTAAAGGGCCCATATCTATACCGGAAGAATGCAGAGTCCTTGTAATCACAAATACACAGGTAAAAGCTGCACTCTCTAAAGCTAAAAACACAGCATCCATGGGACAGGACAACATCCCAGGCTGCATTTTACATGAACTTCAGAACGAACTGGCTCCCCACCTAAGCACCATGTTCAATAATAGCCTCACATCAGGCTTTGTGCCCACTGAATGGTGCACAGCAACAGTTATCCCACTTCACAAAGGGGGAGCCACCACTGATCCCAGGAACTATCGCCCTATTAGCCTGCCGAGCCTGGTCTGCAAGGCCATGGAACGTATCATCATGGAACTCATAAACAAAGACTTTGGTAACCTCCAAACTCAGGATCTCATCCAGTTCGGGTTTGCGAAAGGCAGATCATGCCTTCTGAACCTGATCAACTTCTTTGAGGCAGTCACCAAAGCCGTAGATGAGGGTAAGGTGGTTCACACAGCCTATCTTGACCTCGCCAAGGCTTTCAACACCATCCCCCATTCTGGAATTATAGCTAAACTCACTAAACTAGGTCTAAATCCCTACGTCCCAAGATAGGTTGCCAACTGGCTCACTGACAGGACCCAAACTGTAAAAGTTGCAGACTCCAAATCTGACCTCAAACCAGTGACAAGTGGAGTATCACAGGGTTCAGTCCTGGGACTTCTCCTGTTTGGTATCTACTTCTCTGAAGTACAGACTAACACAGAAGGCCTCTGGCTAATGAAGTTTGCAGATGACTGCAAACTAGGAGCCATAGTCAAGTCCCCAAATGATGTGGACATCCTACAGAAGGGCCTCGCTGAGACAGATGCCTGGTGTCAGAGCCATGGCCTCAAGCTCAATGCCAAAAAGTGCAGTGTCATCCCCTTTGGTAAAAACTCTGTACCCATGAACTACCACATAGGCAGCAATCTACTTAACACCGAATGTGTGATAAGAGACCTTGGGACCCAGGTGGACAGTAGTCTCTCCTTTGATAGTCACATTGCCACAGTAGTCAGGAAGTCCTTCTACGTGGCACACCTCATCATAAAAGGGTTCTCATCCAGGAAAAAAGAGGTCATTGTTCCCCTCTACTCGACACTCATTAGACCCATTATAAAGTACAATGTCCCTTTTGGAATGTACCTCACAAGACATCTGCAGCAGCTGGAAAGGCCGCAGAAGTACCTCACAAAGAGGATTACTGGCCTCAAACAAATGCCCTACACTGCCTGTCTCAAAAAACTCCAGCTTTACTCTGTAGCATATTGCCTACTCCGAGGTGATCTCTGCCTAACATATAAAGCTATGTCAAACCCAGAGCTGTTGGACATGCTAAACTAAAGAAATCCCAATCCCTCCGAGCTACACGCTCTAGGGACCTAAACCTTGTCACCACAATAAACAGGACATGCTGGAGGGATAGATTCCTGTCCCAGAGACTTCCCATACTCTGGAACAGGCTACCCATCTATGTCAAGCAAAGTTCTTCATTAGCACTCTTCAAGAAAAATCTTGATGAGTGGATGAGAAATAGGAAATACACCCCAGGGATCACTTCTGTGTCTCTGCTCGACAGTGGCACAGGAAAATAACTTTCTTGGGTGGTGTAAGCCAGGGAACCTTGTTGGCTAGGCTTATGTAGGCCCTTGGGCCGATAGCTTAGTACCTACCTATGAACCTATAATGATCATTAGGGCCTTGTTTAGCCTAGCCATGCATCCCAAACCTCTGACAAGTTGTGGTACCCTTAGTAAGTGAAAACAGGGGCTTGGGAGATAAACCGTTTGCAAACATTTTTTAGCATTCTTTGCTTTTTCAACAGGAATGGGTTTGTATTATATGAGACTAAGAACTAAAAGTGAATAATCTTTCGGGTAGAGTTAACCCACAACATTTTAACTCAAGTCTAACTGTGAAACTTATAGAACACTTCATCCCATTTCTCTGCTCGTCTCCTGAGCATGAATCTAATACTCAGCTAAAGACAGCTTTGGCTTTGTAAATGAGTTTTAATTTAAAAAGAAAAACTCCTTAGGTTATATGATATATATGCTATATGATATATTGTTATATGATATATAGCAATATATGTGAAGTATAATATTTATTATGTCAGTATAGTTTGATTACTTTTATATGAATGTAAGTTTGCCTATGACACAAGTGATAATTCAATAAAGGTGTTTGAGGGGAAAAAAATTAAAATAAAACCTTATCGAGTTATTGAGCATCAACAGGTGGCTAAGGCATTTCCTAACTTTGGAAGGTCAGATGGTCTCTTTTGCAAATTTATTACAGAATTTTACTCTTTTATTGCTGTTCCTCTACAGCATATTATTACCTTATCTCCTGCTACCGGCATACTTCTGAAATTGGAAAATTATTTGCATCATCCCAGTTCCCAAACCAGCTCTGATTCCATTCCTGACTCATTCAGATCTATTGTACACTTATTGAACCTTGTCAAAATTCTAGAAAAGGCAGCAGCCTCTCAATTGTAAGAGCACACTAAGGCATACAAACTCCTGTCTGATCATCAGCATGAATTAAAAAAAACGACTTGCACAAATACTTCACTTTTTACTTAAAAAGAAATAATCAGCTGCTGAACAAATGCAGGAGATGTCCCAACAACCTCTTCCATGGACATCTAAGCTTTTGAACTTGCAGATCACTCACATCTTACCACAGAGCTCTCCACAACAGCTTAATTCTATTTCTTCAGTGTGATTCTGTGAATACCAGAAGGACAGAGTCTTTAAAATTGTTCTCTCCTATAATTACTGTTCACTCTATCCATTATTACCTTGCATGACCCAAGGCTCTGTCCTTGGACCACTGGTATTTGTTACCTATATCAATTTTCTTGTCCTCACACTAAAAACTAACATATGGGAATAAGGCAACTCTCTTGCAACCATCTGTAACAAACTCACTACTACTTCGGCAGTTATATGAATGTCTCATGAGCATAAAGGTCTTACAGTAAACTGTAAGAAAACCAACATAATGATGTTTCTCCCGCATAAGTACCTAAATTCATGTAACATCTACTGGAACAGCACTGGTTTCAGTAGTGCTTCATGCAAACTGGTGACTCTATAGAATATCTTGGCATCCAGCTTGACCCATTACTGACCTTCAGGGTCTATATTATATTCTCGAAATCCGACAATGTCAAATGTGACATTGTCGACACAAGAATATAGAATGCTCTTGAATCTTGAGCGTGTAAACGGAAATCTCGGTAAGGGGAATTTTTTGTTTACTACAATGTAGTGCGGTCTCGGAGTCGGTATATTTAAGTAGCGGGGGAGTGTATGGGGTGCAGCCCCCCACGTGCCCATTAGGGTACTTTTTTTTTTGGTGTTTTTATAAGGTCGACGTTTGAAGACATCGACCATATGGTGTCGACCATATGTTGTTCGATGTTTTCAACTGTCGATCTTATAATATAGACCCGACCTTCACACATATATTCACAGTTTGAGTAATAAAATTATACCACAGACATCATATAAATAATAATATTCAATCTCTACATGGTACATTATGTACTCTACCTATCAGCAAAAGGGTGCTTCTACCTCTATGGGAATACCATTCATATCATCAGCTGCACTTCTGCCAAAAATACACACTGAAATCACAAACAATGCAGAGCTGCACTTGTTGTTACATAGCTGGTATAAATATAGTCTCTCTCTCTCTTATATATATATATATATATATATATATATATATATATATATATATATATATATATACACATACATACACACACACACACATATATATATATATATATATATACATATATATATATATATAGGTTCATATATACATACATATATATATATATATATATATATATATATATATATATATATATATAAATTAAACAGGTTGTCTAGTTTCCCTGTTCTCATTGGCACTATCTTTTGTAAGGTCCCCTGATGGATCAGTGTATGGCATTACACATCTTACTCAATGTAAATAAATGATGCCATAAATCTTCTTACGCCTTTGCTTCTACTCACATCATTATTGTCAGCAGCACAGTTTTCCCTGACAAGGCTTTCTCCCATCTAAAGCTACCCATCTGGAACTTCCGCAGCATCCTACTTCTTCTCCTTACTTTCACTTCCCTCAGTAAACAAATTAAACCACGTCTGCAATAACAGTCTCTATAGAGGTGTTTGGGAGGTGTAACCCAGCTTCCCTGCTTTGGGATCTGCCTACTCTTTCCCTGTACTGCAGCACTACACCTTTATGACTCCCAGGAGGGGGTCATCTAACACAATTGTAAACTGTACAGTATGAGATGTACATAAATAGCTGTGATACACTCTAGCATTGTACTGGACATTATTAATACTGTGTGCATTGTTCTGTTGAGCATCTGCCAAGTAACTAAATACTTGAATATTATTTAGTTTACTATCACAAGGTTGAATTCCACAATCTTGAAATGCATTATCCCAGTAATATGATATAGAAAACCAACTTGTTGAAGACTACAGTATCTAAAAATCTTGAATACTGGTTATCCCAGCAGTATAAACCCAGGAACAAGTGCTAACCAACATGGGTCCTGCTGTGAGGGCATGTCCAGAAATGTGATACTGTGGTCTTCAGCATTTTAGTCTTCTATATTTTGTTACTGGGATTAATCATTTCAGGATTGTGGGCTTCAACCTTGTGATAGTAAGCCTTATTATTTATATACTGTAGTCCCTTAACTGCCTTATGTTTTAATTGTTGTGTCATTTGTAATAGATAATTCAAAGTTAATTATTTGCATTACAGTGCTAGCTGTTGGCCATTAGGTATTTATTTAGTTAATTATTTTTTGTCATTTAGTAACTAACATGTCTTGCTGTACTTCTCTACTTGTGTTATTATAATTGTATCAACCTTTTTATATTCTTTAACTAGGACTTGACTGAAAATGGGCTCCACTAATCCAATTTATCTACCAGCTAAATAATTAAATAAATACATGAGGATGGAGTTCTATGAGTATGCTTCAATGACACCTCACACCTAGTTTCATCATACGGCGGGTGCATGAATAGGGTCTACTTTACAACAGCGAATGATCAAAAGATCGAACGCTGTTATATCGACCCCTTAAAGTCGAAAACTAAAAAGAGCGAACAATCAGAACAGCCATTTCTTTCCCAGGGATTTCTTTCCCTGGGTTGAGCCGTTTCCTCCTCTGTAGTGCAATCACGGACTTGGTATATTTAAGTAGATGTGTGGGGGGCAAAGCCCACCACTTAAAATAGTGTTTTGTGTGTTTTTTTATTATTATTTTTTTTTTGGGAACAGCGATCTCTTTCCCTGGGAAAGAAATCGCTGTTCTGGTTGTTCGCTCATTTTTGTTTTCGACTTTAAGGGGTCGATATAACAGTGTTCGATCTTTTGATCATTCGCTGTTAGAATATAGACCTCATGAATACACTGATGATGCATGTATGTCAGACACATGACTGTAAATACCAGTGGGCACCGTTAAGAGTCATTGGGTCAAAAGGAATAAACCTGCAAGCAGATATCTGTGTAAGTCACTTTTGCTCTAACATGCACTGATTTGAAGACTCAGACACATTTACATGATTTTTGCAAATGAAAATATAGGGAACTGCAAGTCATATTCACTTCACAATATATGCAAGATACATGCTTTGCATGACTGGAGATATACCAATCATATAGAACTCTGAACTGTATTAAATCCATGCCAAATATGTCAGTCACATGCCATGTGACAGAACATGTGACATGAACTTGCAGCTGTCTCCGAACCTTAGCCACAAGGTTTTAACTGCAGTGAGTTGGTGACTGATAAGTACAATACCGTGTTCACCCCTTACTCTTTAATGAACATACTCCAAGGGATCTTTAGCATTTACCTGTACTACAATCAGGTCAAAAAGACATGACTTCAGTTTAATGTCTTATCAAATGGATGGTGTGTCAGGACCATCCCCGAGTGTTGCAGTGCACTGTCTGTACTGAAAAGCATGATGTGGGGCAAATCTACTCTGACTTCAAATGTAAGTATAAAACCCTCTCAGTTAATGACACTTGTAAGTGGCCTTCTTAGCTCTTTTTTTCCTGCTTGCATGCATCACAGTTTAACAGAAAATAATTCAGCAAAATATCTTCACTTCATCTACACATTTTGGCTACAGCATCTGGTGCACTTTCCATAAACAGTTGCAGCAGGTTAGATACACAAGAAGTCATTGCTAGATAAAAAAATGTTCATATTATTTTGCAGAAAAATGATAAAACAAATCAAGAGCATCCTTTCTCCTACTAGAAGTAGTACATAACTTAAACAGTCCTTCAACATCTGAATCACTCTTCCCATTAACAGAGTTTGTGGTGATTTTATGAACACATGTTCCTGCCACTGTATATTGAGTTTTCAGTATTATTCTAGATATTTTTACTGAGTTTGAATTCCACAACATGCTTCATACTCTCCAGTTTGGAGTGCATTTTTTAAATCTGTACTTGGTTTCTGCTGGCCGCTCACAGTTGCGCACACAGCTTAAATAGTGCAATTTCATCTATGTGCTAAACCTGCTCTGTCTGCCCACCTCTGTGTCATAGCAAGATAAAGGGATAACTATGATCCAGATGACCTGAGATTGGTCAGAGTGTCAGCCACTGGAAGAGCAGGATACGTGAGGGCAGAAGTGAATGGTGACACTGGCACACCCATCCTGGATGGAGAGAGGCTGCTAATTCCACTACTGCAATGACCCCTTGCAGGGGCTGGGTATATTACCAGTACTATGTCAGTAACAACGGAGCTGTAATGGGGGTGTGCCTGATGAACAGAACATGTTTTAGGAATGGATAAGTATGTTCCACCTGCCACAGCAATCAAGGGTTTAGTGCACAGCAAAACATCCTAACAGCTGCCTGGATGGCAACCACTTGTGGCTGTCTGTAACCCACCAGAGGAATGAATGTGGCAATCAATTCCAACCCTACACTGGGAACAGAAGGGCCAATTGATCATAGAATAGATGATGGTTGGCAGGCAATGGGGATATAAAAAGTATATAAAAATGATCTATCTAAGCAGCTATCTTTGTAAAAGTCCTGCATTATTTATTAAAAGCATCTCTGTTAAACATCTATGAACACATTTTATAGCAAATGTTAAATTATGTAAATACAGTGCATCAAAAGCTACCCCTAAGACATCAGAGAGATATGT
Organism: Protopterus annectens; assembly: GCF_019279795.1. Lineage (NCBI taxonomy): Eukaryota > Metazoa > Chordata > Ceratodontiformes > Protopteridae > Protopterus > Protopterus annectens. The sequence goes on from NC_056725.1 coordinate 1,557,725,864, forward strand.
GCCTGTGCTAATTAGCAAAGATTCTAAAAACTGTATGGGCAGGGACAGCATTTCAAAAAACTATAGGGAACAAGGGATAGTAAGTATTATTAAAAATGAGAAAATAGGCAGAATATTAAACAATACCCTGTTGGAGAACAAACGTTCTCCAACAAGATATTAATGTGTAAGAACAGCCCCACAGAAAGAAGTCCAGTTCATGTTAGCATATTAAAACACTGTGATGTATTTATGAAAAAAAATAGGCAAATGGCTGCCATCTTGTAAACACTTGCTGTTTGTGGTTAAAATATTGTAGTTTATGTGTGGGAAAAAATAAAAAAAATGAAACTGAACTAACACAAGTAACTGCAGCAGCAGCAGCATTTACAAGGCCCATCATTTCTCTCATCCTTGTTAAACGCAGCTCTTAAAAATTCGACACTTAGCAAGCATGAGAAAAAATAAGAGAAAAAATGAATTTACAAAAGTAAATCCAATACCATCAGCAGTTATAAGAATTTATGATTTCTCTTCCCCTTGCTAAGTGTGATTAGGAAGCACAGAAAGAAATAAAAAGAGCAAAACTAATGCAAGTAACAGCAGCAGTAGTTACAAGGATCTTTTCATACCTCTCAACTGTACAGATGTTCCCAGAATGTCCAGATTTTTGCTCATATTTTTGGTTTGTTTTTCATAAATTAATGGTTTTCTGGCAAAGCATTAAAGAGTAAAGTTAGAAAATAATGACAGACATTTGAGTTTCATTCTTCATACCCTTCCGAAAATTTATGCTAATGCAAAACATGTTATTCAATCAACTTTTCAAATTTGTAAGAGCAATATTTAAAAATTGTCCCTATTTTTGGGCCTTTGTCCCACTTTTGTTTATGGCTTTGTCCAGATTTCTTGCTCTAACAGGTTGAGAGGTATGATCTGTGTAACGTGTGTGTGTGTGTGTGTGTGTGTGTGTGTGTGTGTGTGTGTGTGTGTGTGTGTGTGTGTGTGTGTGTGTGTGTGAGTGGGGGGGTCTAATGTTTTGCACTGCATGTGTCTGATATTACTGTTGCTATTACTTATGTATTTTGAGCTTCGTTTGACCACATTATGACATCTAACATACACACAGTCAAGAAAATGACTAACTGCAGAGCACATTTGTGTGTGTGTGCTTCTCTGTATAGTGTATGAGATAGTGTGCTTGTGCTTTTTGCATGTGTGTATTACTGTGTATATGTATGTCTGTCTCTCTACACCTGTGTGTGTGTATGTGTATATGTTTATGTGTTTGTGGAGTATGAGCATCTAAGTTCCAGTATTCCTTCCTCCCGTTGTTCCTGTTACAGGAAACTGTTTGCACACTTCAGAACTAAGCTAAATACAAGCCCCCGAACTAAGCTAAATACAAGCTCCCCCCCCCCCACTCTCTCTCTCTGAAACACCCTCCTTTCTGCTAACAAAATAAAATAAAGAAGCTTGAATACTGCTCACACTTCCTGAGTTCTTACCTCAGTCACACAGGTTTATTTTCAGCAGGGATCTTGGACTTCACCATTGTGGTTAAGGTTTACAGTGGATTGATGTTTTACTTGTCATTGTCTGTTGTCTTACAATAGTAGTGAGATTGCAGTGCTATAACACAGAACCGTTGCTAACAACCTTAAACAATATTTTTTACATGACTGGCTGTCGTTTTCTCCTCCAGGCAAAGTATGCTCTTTCTGCTGCCCTCTCAGCCACATTTGGTTTGTTCCATTCTTCTCTGCAAACTGTCCTGCACTCAGCTAGTTTGCTCTGAAACTGTAGCTGTCTGAAGACAACTGACCTGTAGATTCATAGTGTTTTGCAATACTTAACTCCTTCAAAACAGCTCTAACATAAATACAGTCTGACAGAGCAGTATAACCATTGTGCTTTCAATGCATGTGTTAAGTCTACTGTTCCTATTATGTAATGTTGTTCCACTGAAAGCATAACAGATAAAGACTCCTCCAGCAGTTGTTGGAGCTGTTTCCCGATATGCTCCCTTTCTGTCTCCAGTTCCCCAGCCACTTCTTCATAGAACCTGTTCTCCAACCTGAATTCCACCTATACCCCACCCTTTTAAAGACATACACATAAATACAGACCTACCTCGGGCACAGTAATACATACAGAGCTCCTAAACTATCAGTCTCCATTAAAGCACTCCAACTTTGTTTCCTCCCTTATATATAGTAACTTACCCCAGTCATTACAACTTACTCCATCTACCTCACTCATCTATCCACCTACCCCTCCTATGTTTGTTACCCCAGTGTTTTGGCTCTTGTCTCACCGTCCTATTTCTCTACAAATCCATGTACCATGCCTGTCTTAAACATTCCTGCATTTTTACTAATCTTATTATATCTTACAAATTACTATACACCACTCAGTCTTGCATATATTTCTCCCACTATCTGCTCCACCTCTAAGCATTCAAATCATCCCACTTCACCACTAATTGCTCCTAATATATACAATGTCTCAACCGATCTTTATTTCAGATTCAAATGACTAAATCATCTCACCTGCCTCGCCAAAATGCAATTAACTCATAAAGTTAAACCAAAAAAAAGTATCCATCTTTTTCTGTCATTACTCTGTTTGGATATTCACCCCAAACCTGGCCCCTCCTCCCATTCTGTTTGCCCAGTAGCCTCAAAAACCCATCCCAAGCCAAGCCTCCCTTCCTACACAGCACACCCCACGTCTTCTGAAACAGGAACCGCACCATCATTACAAAAAACATCAAAACCAAACCACCTACCTCAAACTCACAGAAACAGCTTACATTTATGTCCTTAAATACTCATAGCATCTACAATAAAATCATAGGATCATAGGATCCTAGGAGATTACTAGGTTAATGGCCCTAGGGCCCTTACAAGGCTAGTGAAGAATTTATCCCCAAAAAGAAACCTCAGTCAGCACTTGTTGCCCCTGTCAGTGAGGGACACAGGTGCAAACTCTGGGCCAAATTTGTTGTTTCCCATCCACTCATCAAGTTTGCATTTGAAGAGGATCAGCGAGGTACACTTTTTGACATGTATAAGAAGTCTATTCCAGGGACGGGGCATCCTCTCGGAGACAAACCTGTCTCTCCAGCAGGTTTTGTTGATGCCACATATTAGATTCAGGCCTTTCGAGCAGGTAATACGCAAGGAGTTAGACTTACTGATATGGAGCATCTCTAGTAGGGCAGATCAGAATTTCAGAATTACATGCCTGGATCTCCCATAATAAACCACATAGTCTTGTCATAACTGAAATGTGGCTTAAACCCTATATACTAGATTCTGAAATGTCACGCCATGGTTATAATATTGTCAAAGCTAGTAGAATTCCAAAAAAAGGTGGTGGAGTAGCTTTACTATATTCTGACTATCTGAAATCCTACCTTATAATAAATTTGTTCCCAAATTCCATAATGCTGAACTCTTCATCTCCCATGTTAAACTACACAACCATAAACAACTTTGTATTACAGTACTCTATATTCCTGCAGACAATAATGCTATAACCCGGGAAAAAATTCCAAAATGGATCTCACATACATTTTCTACTGAAAAGATAATCTTAGTTGATGTTAGTTTCATATGGCAGGTTATCTTCACAAAATACCCATCAACTAGCCTCAACCTATTTGGCTTGACCCGACTCATTTCTTTCCCACACATTATAACTATCTTAAAAAATGTGGCTCATTTCTTGACTGGCTATTGGTCTCTGATTCCACAAAGTACGTCTCTAGCAGCACCCTCTCTGATTACCTCAGTAACCTCCTCCCTGTATATGCAAACAGGCTTGGTACCCATCATGTCAGACAACACCTAATTACAACTTCCCATAACCTCACTAATTTTAACACTGATACATTTAATAGAATCTTACGTTCGTTTAACTGATCTAGCCTGAAAAATATTCCACTTGACAAAGCTGTACACACATTTAACACACTTTTTCTGAACCCCCTCAATAGTCTGCCTCCAACTAGAACAAAACACATAGAGAATAACTCAGGAAAAAAAAACTGCTGGAGAAGAAGCCAATGAACACTTTAATACAAAGGCACCAAAAAATACACCAAATTGCTGAAAGTATACTGTAAAGTGCTTTTCGTCTGGCTACATACCCAGACTTCCTCAGACAGAAAAACTAAAAGGTTGCCAGTATTAAATAGTCACTCTTAACCTTCCTATTAGTTAATTAATTAATACAATGAGGTCACATGCACCTAAAAACCTATTAATAAAATATACATTTTAAACCATCCATAAAAGGCTACAAATAAAGTTAGGTAGCTAACCCCACCAATCCCAACCAAAACATATCCATAAAAGGTTAAAAGAAGTAAATTATTAAATGACACACTTAAAATTTTATTTGATTTAAAATTTTGATTTTGTTCAAAACCACCTACTAACACGCTACACGTAATATTTATGAGTTCCGTTAATTAATTAACTAGGCCAAAAATAAAACAAAAAGAGTCCATACGCCTAGTTGCAAACATTAAAAGACAATATATTAAAATACAATATATAATGTACAATGTACACAAACCTCCACCTTTTTCAAAATGAAGGATTGGACAATCAGTTATGCTAAATCATCTATTTAAACTTTTTAATTTTAGAATACATGTTAATGAAATAACTTCATTCAGACCTGGTAACCTACTGGCATTTAGTCTAAGTTGCCAGAGTAGTTCTAATTGTTCCAACAATAGTTGCACCTGTTACATCAAGTGTGATCTGATCAATAATTCTAAAGGCAAATAAGTGCCCAGAACTACCATTACAATGTCTTGCAAAGGCGCTCTCCAGTTTTCCTTTGGCAATACTGTGCACATGCTTGTATACCCTTCCCCTTTTTTTTTTGGAAGTTACATAGAGAATAACCATACTCCTTTGCTATCCACTCATAGCAGGTACCTAATGCATGAAAAAGATGGGGCACGGAAAGAGTGGTTAAAACACAGATCTGTCCAAAACCTACAACACTTTAAATAATTACATAATCATACTAAAAGATTAAAGTAGACAAGAAAATCTACTAGAGTAACATCAGTGTTCCAACCCTAAAAAAATCTGGTCTTCTATAAGTAATATACTCCATCTTGGAACAACCACCACCCCTAATCCTGCCTCACATAACATTCCCTCTGAAATAGCTACTGAATTTAAAACACATTTTATAGAAAGCATTAATACCCTTACTAAAGATTTTCCACCTAACAATCCTGAGATGCCCTCTCCTGAGACAGCAACCAACCCTCATTTCACCCTAAAACTCATTCTAACCTCCTATATCAAATTGCTACTACTTAAACTAAAACCCTGTTCTACTTCAGTAGATAATCTCCAAGTAGAATACCTCAAACAGACTACCGGTTCCATAGCCTATCCTGTGTCTGTTCTACTTACTAGATCTTATCAAGAAATCATATGTTTCTTCTCTATGGAAAAATTCTTCATCATCCCCCCTCATAAAGAAGGAACATCATCTGATAGAACAAATTTCAGACCAATTACCATATTATCCTTTTGTTAAAAGCAACCTCTTCAACATTCCCTTCAGAAAAAGCTGCTGCCCCAACACAGTATGGTATCTGCACAAGGCACTATTACAGTTTTATTAACCTTTACAGATACTATTCCTTGATCTTTCTAAAGATTTTTATCTAGTCTGTCTCCAAAAATTCCTCTGATAACTGTCTTGCCTTGGGCTATCATAACCCGCACTACTATGATTTAACAAAAACTTCTGATAGATACCAGACTGTTAAATGTCTCTCCACTTTTTCTCACTTGCTTCCTGTCAATACTGGTGCGCCACAGGGTCCCATTCTTGGCCCCCTGCTCTTCAATATATTCACCAATAATCTACAAAGCTTCTCTCAGCAAGCTCCCCTCAAAGAACACACTGATGATTCTACCCTAAAAGCCATTTCTGACAATGTAATACATCTTCCGAGAATCACACAAGAATCCTGGCCACAGGATAATCACCTGCTACTAAACCCCCCCCAAAAAAAATAAATGACTACTTTTTTCCAAAATCCAAGTTCCATGAAAGAAAAAAAAAACAGCTTTAACATTTCTTACAAAAGCCAAGTCCAAATCCCAAAATCACGGAGGCAGGCACAAAATTAAAATTCACTGGTAAGTTGCCAAGTCCAAATCCCAAAATCACGGAGGCAGGCACAAAAATAAAATCCACTGGTAAGTTGGCAGGCACAAAAGTAAAATCCACTGGTAAGTTGGCAGGCACAAAAATAAAATCCACTAGTAAGTTGGCAGGCACTGGTACCAGTGGATTTTACTTTTGTGCTTGCCTCCGTGATTTTGGGATTTGGACTTGGCTACATTTTATTGTGGATTTTGCTCACGTTTCTCTGGGATATTTCACATTTCATTTCTTATAATAGCATGATTGAAGTACTCTCATACAAAAGTACTTTGTATGGCAATCAACGACAATTTTTAATTTGATTTCCATATTCACATCAGCAACAAGAAATACCATCAAAATCTAGGTAAACTACATAGACCTATTATCATACTGAAATTTCTTACAAACCTTACTAAGGTAACTCACTTACCTCTTACCCTATCCTCATATGGAATCTCTATCCTGACCAATGTAAAAGCCTCACTTAGTCTCATACTTGAACAATGTTGCCATATTTGCTTGTAACAAACTTTACCAGACCCACCATTGTTTAGCACAAAAAACATTTAAGTGGATCAAACTTATTCATCACCCATCTTACTCATCTTAATCCACAAAATCATTCATACCCTATCCACCTACCCAGCAATTAACTCCATAATTCAATCCTATATTCTGAACAGTCTCCTTTGGTCAAATACTAAACAACTGTGTACCATGTGCAAACCACAAAGGGCTTCTGGGGTCAGTCTCTATTCCAATAGTGCTAGAACTCGGAATAAAATACCTATATCAATCAGGTGCATCTCACACCTTCATCTTTTCAAACCATTACAAAGACTTCTCTTTCTCCCCTGGCTTTGTCTCTCCTCCTCATCTGGGACACCCTTTATCGCCTTCTTATACCTGCCTGTAAAGCATTTAACTTGCTTATCCCCTGCTAATACTTCACTTTATCCTACTTCTTAAACTACAATATCTACTTTGAATTAGCACAACCAAATTAGTTCCTTCTCCATTAACACTTGCTTATCCTGTCTACTACCTCCCTCTGTTGTATTTCTTAAATTACTCCCAACTATGTTAAACCCCAATCTTCTATCTGAAAATTCTCAGTACAATGTTTATACAATAGTGTTTGTGAATATCAATACAAATGTTATTTTTTAAACACCTTTATTGAATTATCACTTGTGACATAGACAGACTTGCCTTTAAATAAAAGTAATCAAACCATATTAAGTTCACATTTAAAAATATTATACACCATATAAACTGTTATATATCCTATAATCTAAGCAATATTATATAAATTATTCATTCATACCTTCTCTTAAACTTCATTCCTCCTACTCCTCTGAAATATTTTTCTGCATGTATTTTTCCCACAATTGCCATTTTTATATGTAATTTACTCCTATCCATTTCTAAAGATCCCACTTCATGTTCTGTTATCTCCATTACAATATTCACTACTTCAAGTGTAGTTGGTTTAGATTTTGATTTCCATTTTTCTACTAATTACTTTTTGGCAGCTATGAGAATTAAACATTAAACATAACAAGCCCTTATTATATTCAAATCCTTTATCACAGCTAAAAAAAATCATTTCCTCAGTTATGGTAATTTGCTCCCTCAGTATTCCTGACAGTCCTCTGTAGGGGATTTTTAAAGACTGCCAACTCACTACACTCCCAAAACATATGTTCCTGATTACCTCTTTCTTCTGCATCACACCTTCCAATTTTCCCATTTGCCTAAGAAAACATTCTTTGGAGTCTGCTTGGGGTATAAAAATATGTATGCAAATACTTCCAGGCAAAAATCCTAAATCATCTTGATGCTTTTTTGCATATTTGGCAGCCATACACGTCCTCCCATTGTTCCTTTGTGAATTACATATGTAATCTCTCTTCCCAATCTTTTCTGACCTCTTCTGATTGATTCCTGTATAGTTATTGTGCAATATTTTACATGCCCCACTCAATCTGTGACAGCGTATGCTATCTCCATCCAGCAATCCTTGGTTTCTTTACCATCTTCCTTCAGTAAATTCCAGTCCCCTTGTGTATTCTCTGTACCCGAATTGCAGTCATCCCTATTGGCAGAATCTCCTTTCTCCATTTCTGTGTTGGCTTAGTTCTTAGTATACTGTCTGCTCCTTTATGAATATAATATTCTGCATGACTGTTGTTATTCTCCTTAAAAATCTTCTTCCAAAATCTAATTATTTCCTTATTTCTTGAATCCCCCACACCCTGCTTCATCATCATCCCTTTCCACTTTGAATTGTAGCTTTCTGCTTGTGTTATGTATAAGAGCCTTAATTGTGTAGCTCTAAATTATCCCTTCAAATCAGGTAATCCTAAACTGTTGGGAGGATCAACTTATCCTACTTAAATCTTGCTCTCTTTCCCTTCCAAATAAAATCCTTCAGACCTTTACAAATTACTATCTACAACTTCTCCCCTGGTTGATAAAAACATGACTGACCTGTGTTTAAAATTGAAGGGACTAAAACAGGTTTTTACTGCCTATGTTTGCTATCCATATCCATTGGGAAGAGCTTGCAGTATCTTAGTTTTTGTACTGTCTGTTGTGTAGTTTCTTCCCACATATCCTTACCTGCCACAACTGAATTCTTTGTAATCCATACTCCTAAATACTTAATTTTATCATGTCCCTATACATATGGGTATTGCTGGACCAATTCATGTGTGGGTACATACTTTGTAGCTACAGCCTTTCTTTTATCTTCATTAATTTTATATCCAGAAAAAAAACAGAACTGTCTCAAAATATTCCATAATATTGAGATGTCCTTTACTGTTTCCATCAGGTACAAAATAATACTGTCTGCAAATAAAGCCAACTGTTCTTGAATACCAAACCAATTATATCCTTGGATTTCTGAGTCCCTTATTTTTTTTGTCAGTGGTTCTAAGCATAAATTTTATTTATTTATTTATTTTACATTTGTTGACCGGGTTAGACTAACTGGATACATGTCCATTTTCAGCAGAGGCCCGGGGAGATAAGCTCCACTTGAAAAGATTAACAAAAAGATAGACATAAACATAAAATAGTTAACATATAAATGCATGTACAAAAAGTAATAGCAGATTATTACATTACATTTCAATCGCTGAATACAAAAATTATAGAACATTATATAAATTTGCTAGTAACTCTATTCTCAAGAAAGGAAGAAAAAAAAGAAACTTTTTTTTTTTTTTTGGATAGAGTAAGGAACAGATTTGGATTAGTCCATGAAAGTAGAGGTACTGGTTGAAAAAAAGCTAGGTCAGCAGTGATGATGACAGCAATGCCATTTTAGATTAGTCTGGGTTTGTACAGGGGCATAACCAGTGTGTTTTGAGGTAAAGTTTAAACTTTTGTTTAAATAGTGTTAAAGAGGACATAGATGTAAGTTCATTTGGAAGTTGGTTCCAGTATTTTCCAACAGCATTACAGAACAGAGAGTCACCAGAGATATTGTTAGATATGCTTGTGGATACTAGTAATTTCTTGGATGAGCGTAAGTTATTAAGGTTTTTATATGGGGTGAAAAGGTTTGATAGTATTGGAGTTTTAGTTGGTTGGAAGAAAGTTTTATGGGCAATGATAAGTTGGTTATAATGGATTTGGTTTTGTAGCTCAAGCCAGCCTAGTTGTTTCAGATTATGACAGTGGTGGGTTCTGAAAGAGGAGGCTGTGGCAAATCTAGCTATGTTATTATAAGAGTTTGACAAGTTTGTTGAGGTTGTTTTTAGTCAGATTTTTATATATGGATGAAGCATAGAGGAGTGTGGAGATTAAATGTGTAAGGGCAATAGAAGTTCTGGCTTGTGGAGTAAGGAATGGCTTTATCCTATACAGGGAGCCCAGTTTCCTGTTTACAGTTTTTATAGTATTGTTAATGTGAGTTTCATAGGTAATGTTGTTGTCTATTGTTATACCTAGAAGTTTAGTGGTTAGGTCTGGAGATATAATGGTACCGTTATTGGATAGGACTGAGAAGTTAATTGGTCTGGACTTGCGGGTGGGTGTGAAGAGTAATAGTTTTGTCTTTTTGGGGTTCAGGAGGAGGCAATGTTGTAAAAAACAGTTTTCTACTACAGTAAACATTCTCTGGGTTAAGGACTGTAGTTCAGATGAAGATGTAGCTGAGCAGATGATTGTAGAATCATCTGCATATTGAATACAGGTAGCTTGAGTAATTGCTAGATGAAGGTCATTTATATAGATTGAGAATAGGAGGGGACCAAGAATTGAGCCCTGAGGGACTCCTAGTGTAATGCGGAGATATAAAGATAGGTTATTGTCCCAAAGCACCACTTGTTTTCTGTTGTTAAGGTATGATTGGAACCATTGAATAACCAGTGAATCTAGGGAAAGAGATCTTAGTACATTTATAAGTAAATGATGGTTGACCATGTCAAAAGCTTTGGAAAGGTCAATAAAGAGTGCTGAGGAGAGGGTGTTGTTATTTTTGTTATGATTGATTCTGTCAGAGAAGGATAGAAGAGCAGTGGTAGTACTATGAAATGGTCTGAAGCTATGTTGGCAATTTGCAAGCAGATTATTTTGCAGTAAGTGATCAAGTAGTTGTTTATGGATACATCTTTACATTATTTTAGCTAAAGGAGAAAGTAATGCTATTGGATGGTAGTTGGAGTATTTGTTAGAATTGCCATCTTTGTGTAGGGGGATGATGTGTGAGATTTTCCAGATGGTAGGAATATTTCCCTCTTGTAAGGTTCTATTTATCAGGATTGATATTGGGTAGGCTATAGCTTTGGCAGCTTTTTGGAGATATTCTGCTGGTAGGTTATCAGCTGATGGGGTTATGGTTTAAGTTTTTTAAGAAGATTACAGCTAAGGTGAGTTGGGACTGGTTGCCAGTGGAATATAGGGAGTGAATTTGTTACAGAATTTGGGTGACTAGAATTCTGAGTTATTTAATTCGCCAGTGATTGGATGGCCTCTGTGAAGAAGGTATTAAAGGCGTTTGCTGTTTGTTTGCTATCTTTGGGGTTGGCTCCTGTAGGGGGTGATGTGGTGGCGTGACCAGGGTGCAGACGTTTGTTAATACTGGCCCAGAACTTTTGTGGATTACTTGCTGGAGATGACAGTAAAAGTTTTTTTTGTCCAAGAGAATGGCTTTTTTGTATCATTTCTCATTTGTTTAAATTTATGTTGGTCTGCGGGTTGCTTAGTAGATCTCCATAGAGCCCAGAGTTTGTTTCTAAGTAGAATTTTCTGCCTGGTTTCCTTAGTAAGCCATGGGGCTGGCTTATACTTAGTTCTGATAGTACACTTTGGTGCATGATAGTCTAGGATTGTTAAGTATTTTTAATTAAAGTAATTCACTGCATCAGCTAGAGGGAGGTGTTTAATGGGTGTCCAATCACATGCTCTAAGTTCACTTTGGAAATAATGAGGATTAAAGTTTTTATGGGTTCTGATTGTTCTAAGTGTGGTTGGGTTAGGAGTAGTTGTCTTATGCCTAATGATACAAGTGAGTGAGTGGTCACTTACATCTGCAGGAAGGGTTCCAGCCTTATACATTTGCTGGTGATTGTTTATGAGTAGTCAATCTAATATACTCTCTTTATTATTGGGTTTGTTAATTCTGGTTGGGAAGTTGATCATTTGTGAAAATCCATGTAGGTTAATATGTGAAGTTGGCTGATTTTGTGTGCAGATTTTCCAATCAATATTAAAGTCACCTAGAATTATAGTCTCTTGAGGGAAAGATGAAGATAATCCAGCAAGGGTGTCTTCAAGGATACAAGTATTATTACCAGGAGGTAGGTAGATGCAGATGATGATTATTGATTTACTAGTGTTACGTTGAAGTTTGGTGGCAAGAATTTCTACATTATTATGAGGTGTTGGATAGCAGTCTAGTGTGGAGATTTGTAACCCTTTTTTAGAGAGTATGGCAACTCCCCCTCCCTTTTTAATTTTGCGGTCTGCTCTTAGGATATTGTAACCAGGTGGTAAGATTTCATTATCAGTAGTTAAAGGTTTTAAGCATGTTTCTGACAAACATAGTATGTCAAAAGAGTGGACATCCAGGAGAGCATGGAGGTAGGCAGCTTTGTTATTTAAGTTATGTATATTAAGGTGAGCTATAGAAAGTGAATTAGGAAGCCTAGGTGGGATAAGATTTGAGTGATCGGGGCTTTGGAGTTCAATATTAGCAGAGTGTATAGGGCCACGTTTGGGATGGATGTCACCACTGGTAAGTAGTTGAGCTTTTGAACAAGGGTAATGGAGTACATTAAGTTGGTTGAATTGTTTTCTAGGTTTTAGGTGGACATATTTAATATGGGTTAATCTGTGATACTTTGGAAGTATGTAGGTAGGAAGAGATGTGATATTTATATGTGTTTGGCATGTTGTTGGTGGTATAATACTTGTTTGCTTGTTAGGGTAGTAGAATTGTAGGTAAAGTGCTCATAGGAGGTTAGTAGGTAAGATGTCGTTAAGAGAGGTAAATGGGTGATAATGAGTAGTAGTTGAATATGTGCAGGGGAAGTTGGTGTTTGCATCTTAAGTGATTTGAGGTAGAGGCATAGTTATTAAGGGGAGGAGTTAGGATAGATCCAGTTAGTGAGAAGCAGTTGGTTTTGGTCAGGTGATTAAAGTAGGTGGAGGATATGATTGGCTTTGAGAGAGAAAGGGGTGTGGTTTGGAAGTATAAGTCTAGGTGTACTGGGGGTGGGTGGGAATTGGGGGTAGGGTAGGGGAGCAGAGTGAGACCGCAGGGCGACCGGAGCGGGGCAGACCAAGGACAAGAGAGAGACTGGGAAGACAATCAGTGAAAGTGGAATGGAGAATCCAGGTAGGTAGTCTGAAGGTAAGGGACAAAAAGTTGCTGGAGGGGGAGAGGGTCAGGATGGCAATACAGTGATAAGTAGCTGGTAGAAGCACTTTGCTGCTAGTTGAGAATACAGCAAGCAGATTAGTGGGCAAGTGCTGCCATCTAGTGGGAGAACTTATGATAGCAGCAGAGATACCTCGATGAGAAAAACAAGTAGGGCAGAGAGAGAAAAAAATGGACAAAGTGGGAGAAACTCGGGCCTAAGTTAAGGATTGAAATAGTAGGAGAAAAGTAGTAGAGTAAGGCTGCTGGTAGTCCTGGCTGGAGTAAGCTTAGTTATTATATTCCATGATCTGGGGTAAAAACTAGTTAATAATTACAGGAGGTAAAGAACAGATAATACATACTTTGCAATGCTTATCTTGGTTCCTTAAATAATACAACACAGTAGTTGGTTTAGGTTCTTCCCTGTGTTGAGGTTGGTGTGTTTGTGAAGATTAACTTTAATTATTTGTATAATTCTAGTTCGTGGGTAGCCAGCTGGTCGGGATTGCAGGGGAGTACACAGCTGACAAGGTGGAAGAAAGTTTGCAATGTTTATCTTGGTTCCTTAAATAAAACAAATATCAAACAGGAAAGAGGACACTCCAGCCTGGTTTCTTTGTTCAAACACAACTTATCAGAAAGGAATCCTCCCACTCGGATTTTTGCCTCTGATCCCTCATATAGCCTTCTAATTAACCTTCTTGTTGTATCAGGAAATGCAAATGCTTCCATTGTCCTACTCATAAAATCCCAGCTTACTCTGTAGAATGATTTCTCCTCATCAAGACCCACCAATAGCAGCAGTATTTTCTTATATTCAGCATCCCCCCTGGATCATCATCATTTTGTTAATGTTGTCAAATGTTGCCTCCCCTCCTCAAAACCACATTGGTCCATATCTATTAATTTTAGCATCACATATGCCACTCTTTTAGCCATTATACTGACAACCATTTTATAAACATGGTTTAAAACTGAAATGGGCCTACATGAATCTGGATCAGATGGATTGTTACTGTCTTTAGGTATTATAGCCACCACAGCTTGGTGCCTCCCCTTCTTTATTTTAAAATAGTGTTAAGCAAAACCTTCCAGATCCTTATCACTTTTTGCCTCCTAGCTTCCAAACTTCCACCGGAATACCATCTATTCCTGGAGACGTTCCTCCAGATTGATTAAACATCACCATTTATCTCATCTCCTCCTACATTAACTGTTAATTGTTGAACATCATCTATGTCTAACCATGGCATGTTTAATTCTTCCATAAATATTTCCATTTGTGCTTTTTCTTCATTCCCCCACTTCTTTGCTTTATACAAATTTTGATAACATTTCTAAAATATCTCTAATACCTCTACATGATCTCTAGTTATCTTTTCTTGTTATAGGCTCCCTAAGTTTGGCAACAACCCTTTCTACTTTCTGTTTTTATGTTCTGGAGTTATTATCAAAAACAGTTGCTTAACTGCAATCTTTCTGAACTCATCCATATTATCCAGGTGCTCCCTTATTTTCTGTTTAGCAATCTACCCCACTCCACTTTCATTTTATCTTACTCTCTAGCTATAACATCTGGAGTACTTTCTATCCTTTCTAATAACTTCCAGATAGTTTCCACTATTCATTCTTTAAATTCCTCTCTTTTTAACAGGAAAATGTGGAAGAGCCAGTGTCGCATCTTTACTTCATTACCCTGGTTTTTTTATCTTAACAATTCTTAGCCCGTGAAAAGAAATAGTTATTGCAAGTGTATCAAAGTTATCAATTAATTGGACATATTCCCGTGAAATATAATTTCTGTCAAGTTTAGCTCAGTTATTATCCCTTGGGGAATAATGTGTAAATTCTCTCTGAGTTCCTACTACTGAATTCATGTCTATCATACCAAATATTTTCATAAATTTCCTTAGAAATCTACTCTCTTTTGTTATATTTCCCTTCTGTCCCCTCTGATACATCTTCTAAGTAATATTCCCTGCTGAAAGCTGATTATTTCTCCCAATTTTTAAAGCTCCAAAATAGCAGTTTTAGGTGGAATATAAATACATGCCAGCATAATCCTCATCCGCTGTCAGTAGCCCCTTACTACTGCAAATCTGTCATTACTATCTTTTTTTCCATCTTCCATCACTACTGGAGCTCCTCTAGCAATTCATATAAGTAATCCTCTTTTCCTTTGCCCTGATATTCTGCAGAATATCCATCCCGAAATCCTTCCTTTATCAAATTCCCATGCTTGGTTCTCTCCAAATGTGTCTCCTGTAGCATTGCTATTTTCACTTTGCATTTCTTAATATAATTAAGTATTCTTTCATTTTTCAAAACAACCAGAACCAGTACAAAGGAGGAAAAGTGCCCAAATATTTACCAATAAATCCAAAAAAGCTCTTGGATAGCCATTTCCACTGCAAACCACAATGTTTATTCACAAAAACATAGCACAAACAACCACAATGTAAGATTTAACACTGACATACAACCAGTACATTTCCATCAAAAAACTTCATCAGATATGAATGTTACTCTGCTACCCTTATATAACCTTGCCAATAGCCCAAATAGAATAATTAAACCTTTGTTAATTGACCTAATAAATGTAAAGTTAAAGTACACATTCTGCTGGCTTAAACTCACACTTAACATATTCTAAAATCATTCTTATTTAAAATTCCTAAACATTAATTTAACCTTTAATTGCCCTAATAAATGTAAAGTTAAAGTACACATTCTGCTGACTTGAACTTACACTTAACATATTCTAAAATCATTCTTATTTAAAATTCCTACGCATTATGACCATAATTTGTTAAAACACTTATCAAAACAAATATTAAAACAATATATGTTCAATACAAATATTCCATACTACAAATGTATATAAAAAAAGTTAAAAAATTAATCCAAGTTAAAATGTGTATAAAGAATGCTTCCCTCTACTGTTCAAAAGAAATATCGAATCATAAAAACTAAACAGTTCACTCATAGTGTGAAGGGTTCATAGGAATAAAAACATTTAAAAAAAGTGTTAAAACATTTAAAATAAGACAGTTGTCATACAATGAGGTAAAATATGGTAAAAAAGAATTAAAATAACACAGCATACTACAATAACTATTCAAATGCCACTACATTATAATTTAGCAGATCTTAATTTTAATATTGGGGCCAGAGAGACCATGTCATTCAGATCTGGCCATTTATTTGCTTCCAACACCAGCTGCCAGTATACCGCTCTGTACTTTAATTTGGTCTCCCAAGGGCCACCCCTGATGTCAACCGGGACCTCATCTAAAACAAAGAAGAATAAAAATGTGGCATATTCACACGTCTGCGTGTGCTCATATAGTGCATTTCTCAAATTATACTTCTTAATGTCGTAGACATGTTCATATATCCTTTTTCTCAAACATCTTTCCATCTTGCCTACATAGAAAGCCTTACATTTCCCACATACTGCAATATATACAAGCCCTTTAGTATCACAATTATAATAGGATTTAGATGTTATATACATATTCCTACTACCAATATATATTTCAGAAATGTTGGATATAAAGGGACATTGTTGGCAAGCTCCACATTTATAAGTGCCTACTTTCTTTTTTCCTGTATTAGTACATTTGTTTTCCAAAAGGTCCTTAATACATTTACACTTCCTAAAAATAAACTTTAATGGCATATCAAACTTAAGATTCAGGTCAGAAAATTTAGAAAATCTGTCCCATTCTTTTTTAATATAGTCTCTAATAATATTAGAATCCCCATTATAATCCAAAATAAAAGCATTTTCATATCCAGCTTGTTATTAACTTTGTCTTCCACCGGTACCATATCACCCAGACCTAAAATAGGTGAGAATCTACCCTTTCTGTGATGAAATTCTTCATCCTGTAGTTCCTTTATAAGTGTCTCAGGGTACTCTCTTTCTAAAAATATAGATTTCAACAAAGTACTCTCATTAATAAAATAATTCTCATCAGACATCATCCTATTTCCCCGAATGTATTGGCCCTTTACAATACTTTTCTTTTGGGAAAATGGATGGGCGCTTTAAAAATGTAAAAATGAGTTACAGTATGTGTCTTTCCTGTGGACCTTAGATACAAACTTATTACCGTCCTTCATAATGGTAACATCAGGATAATCAATACTTTCATATCCAATTTTATGTGAACTTCAGAAAGTCAGTACTATTCGATATGTAGTCAAAAAATTCTGTAAATCTTTCGTCACTTTTGATCCAAAAAAGACAAATATCATCCAAGAAACATTTGTAAAGCACCCAGCATTCTTTAAATCTAGAACTGAACACAAATTTCTCCTCCCACCATGAGAGTATCAAGTTGGCATATGTAGGGGCACACATAACTCCCTAAGTTTGGCAGAAAAATTCACCCTAGAAATATATAAAGTTATTGTTAAGAACCATTTCCATTAATGCCAAAAACACATAAACTTCTTTCTCAGTAAATTATTTTATCCTTTCTTAGGATTTCCTCAAAAAAATCTAAACCTTCCTTATGCGGAATCGAGGTGAAGAGATCAATCACATCAATGGTGATGAAAATAATGTTATTTGTGCTCAAGTTATTCCTAACACTCCTTAAAAAGTCCCAAGAATCCTTTAAAATATTAGTTGCCCCCATGGACATATTCTTTAGTTTAAAATCCACATATTTAGCTATAGGGGCTGTAACTGATTGACTAGCAGCCACGACTGGCCTAAGTGGTGGGTTATCTATGTCCTTATGGACCTTTGGGATCCCAAATATAGATGGGACCCTAGGTTCTTTATTATATAAAAATCTGAAGGTTTCTGTATCAATAAACCCTTCAAGCACCAAATCATTAAGGGCTAAATATATTTTCTTATACGCAGTATGTATCTCATTTATCGATACCTTAGTATACTCTCATCAAGTAATAAATCCATCATTTTACCTTCATATATAATGGAGTCCATATGTACAGTTCCCCCACCCTTATCCGGTTTCATAACCCTAACAAACTTTTTAGATCTAATAGACTCCAATGGGGAACTTTCCTCTACTGTCAGGTTAGACCATACTTTGTTTTTAGAAATTTTCTCCTTGTTTCCACAGCATTTTCGACATTTTTTAATTGTGGATGTAATGGGGGATTCCATGTAGTCTTCTTTGTTAAATTCCCAACCATATCTACATGTCCATTCATTAAGAGTTCCAAATTTTTCTTATAGACAAACCTTTTTATGTCTATTAATAATGTACTTATGTCACATTTTTTTCTTGGGTACAAACTTGAAACCTTTAGCAAATAAATGAAAAAAATACGTTCGTAACAGTTAAACTGCTATAACTGAAAATTGTATGTCCATATCGTGTAAACTTGGGACCTTCACCTTCAACAGAGTATTGTTCATCAGAGGAATTACTTTCCTGTTCATATGAAGTAAAGTTAAATGCATTTAATACCCCTGTCTCATTCCTTTGTTGTTCCACCTCCTCCTGTTGCCCTGATTGTAGTATGTTGGTGCCTTGTTTTTCAGCCTCTCCGACCTCTGGAGGGGGGTATACTCTAAAGGGTCATTCATATCACCAGGTGTTCACAATCTCTCATCACTAACCTCACAATTTTCATCACTACCATGATATCCATAATCATCATTCATTTTATTAATAAATTGTCTACCTTTATTATGTCTAAAAATACCCCCTCCCATTTATCAGAATTCGTGTAACCTTTTGGTTTTGGATACTGAATTTTCTGTGCATACTCATACATGTCCCTTTCTAATTTCCTTTTCTTTCTGTTGAAAATCCCATTAAATTTTCATCAATCTGCATTCTGATATCAAAATATTTTTCTTCTTGATCCACAGAAAACATGAGATCATTAACCAAGCAGGAATTTACATTATTTATTCTATCATTCAGTACCTCCATAACCCTCTCATTCTGCTTAATAATGGCACATAGAATATCAAAACCACACCTATCAAATATATTTAGAAGTTCCAGATGGAATTCTGAACCTTCCTCTACATTGTTAGGGTACCTAAATACCCTCAGTCCCTTTGGTACAATATTTAAATTAATGCATTCTTTCAAATAAGCATTATCAGCATTTAAAGTCTTAAATTTAAAAAGCAGTTCCTGTAACTTGTTTAAATTATCATAAGTGTCAGCTTCATAATTTTTACTTTGCTGTACATATTTATAAAAAGATACATGGTTGTTAAGCCATATATTCAAATTACATTCATTAACCACAGTTTTACTGTTTATGCTAAAACAGCTTAAATTTGAATTGTTGTGCCCATTACTGTTAGAACCCATCACAATGGAGCGTAAAACCTGTGGAGTCCTTCTTCCATCAAACACAGGGGAATTAGCTAAGCCATTCTATCCATTTGAATGACGACGAGTACACACTCCATTTCCTTCTTCTTCAAACTGCCACACCTCCTAATTACCAGGCAATAAAGATTTGGAAGCGGGTTTAAACAGGGAATGGCAAATTGGTGTCAGCAATTTTGCAAGCTGTGTCAACTGGCCAGTCAGACTCGTGATAGCCTTTTCACTGCTGTTCCCAACTGAAACAGCCTCAGTGGAAGCAATAAGCCCTTCCATCCTCCAAAATAACCAGAACCAGTACAAAGGAGGAAAAGTGCCCAAACCATAACCAATAAATCCCAAAAAGCACTTGGATAGCTGTTTCTACTGCAAACCACAATGTTTATTCACAAATATACAGCACTAACAACCACAATGTAAGATTTTACGCTGACATACAACCAGTACGTTTTCATCAAAAAACTTCTTTAGATAACTATGAATGTTACTCTGCTACCCTTATATACCCTAGCCAATAACCCAGTTAGTACAATTAAAGCTTTGTTAATTGACCTAATACATTTTTTCTTCTTCTTCCACTCTCCATAATCCTTACAAACATTAATGACATGAACTAAGGCAAATGCATTTCAGTTCCTCATAAGTTTAACAAAGTCAACAAAAGTCCTTTCTTTCTATATATTCTTATGCAGTCATATTTCACAAATGCAACTGATTCTTTGCAGTCTCACATTTATTCACTAATTTCCATGCTGCTGGTCTTCTTCCTGTTCATCTCTAATATGCATCTCCAGATTCTGTTTCAGTTCCATGGTACTTCCGATACTTCTGGTCAACTTCTGTGCTTTTCTCTGTCTTTCATGCATTTTCCTGTGGAACACTGGGAAATGTTTCACTGGTAAAGTCTCTCTGTGTGCTTTATTGTCATAAGAATGAAAAGCAGACTTCTCTTCTGCTTGACAGGTCTTTTTTTCTGGACAAACTATTGCTTTCCTCCTTAGCCTGTTCTGCTTCAAAAATGACTTTGATGATCCAGGAAAAATCTTCTGAGGATAGCTGGATAGAGCAGCTTGAATCTCAAGCCTGCCTCTCAATAATCCCTGATTATTGAAATAAATGTGTTTCTCTTCTACCTGGTGTCAGTGAATAATCATTTTCCACAAACACTCTGCTGTCTCTGACTTTTAACACTTTGCCCTTTTGCCACAGTTTTGTCAGGATTAATTTTTCTGCTAGCAGGTTTTCATCTTTGCTAAAAAAGGATCTTGGCTGCTTTCTCATTGCCATATTTGGAGCATACAGACAATGTGTTCTTTCAATTAATGGTTCCTGCTGTGGAATACCAGTGCAGTTGCTTATTTTTGCCTTCATAAAATTAATACTCTATTTCTTCTACTTTCATTGGTACAGTATAAATTCTCAGATTTTTCTCTATGTGCCTTGCCCTGTAATTATACAATTTTTTGAAACATCTCTTCTTGAGCAGTCTCATACTCAGCTTGCCTTTTCTACATTTCAGCTTCTGATTTTGGCAGTTTTATCAGATCATCTGAATATCTGTTTAAAGATTCTTCCAATTTTTCTAACCTTTTGTTATTTGAGTCAATATACTCCTTCAGTGTTTCATTTATTTTAATCATCTCTGAGCACATTTGATTTATTTTTTCCTCTAGAATACTGGAAGCCATGACTTGCACAAAGCTAGAGCTTGAAGTGCTTTTTTGTTGAAAGGCTGCAGGATTCTTCCCAGTCGGTGTTTCTCTTCCACTGTTCTATCGATTTTCTCTCAGGATCTCTTAGTTTCAACTTTGCAGGAGTCATCACTCTTAGGTAATGCAACAATTGTCTTTTTCTAGTATTTGATATCAAATCTAGATTCCAAAGTTACATGGATCATGCCCAGCATACATTATGGAAAAATAAAGTGATTTAGGCCATTTAGCAATTATTACAGAAGATTAAGACTATGAGATCTTAATGAGATGATTCCTTCATCCTTTATTTGCCTACTGTGTGTTCTTGGACAACTGGAAAATGTGGCTACGCCCCTCAGTGGTATTCTGGATTGCAAACCAAGTCTATGAACACATTCTGCTCCTGAATTTCATTTGATCAAGTATAAAAAAAGTGCAGAACCATACCCTCATTGATAACAGGACAGATATTGTCATTTTTATTAATACCTAATGCACTTACATCTGATGATATTCTATTTTTTCCAAAGAAGGTTTACTGTTGCACATTAGCCAGTAAACCACGCTATATGGGTATTAAATATATGCCAAAAGAACTGGACTAGCACATTCTCCTTCTTTATAGCCACTTCAAGCTGTCCCTGTAGAAGGTGAAATATTCAGCATTGTTTACTTTCTGAAGTCCAGTAGTATACTTTTTGAGTCTCTACATCTTGACTACTTCTTGTCCAAACTAGCTAGGGTGATATTCCATAGTTTATCTGCAAAAATACTAACTTTTTTTAAGGTATTAAGTAGCTGTAGATAATACTAACATTTATGTTTGGCTTTTTCCTTACTTTTTTGGCCCCTCTGCATTTCATTGTATTATTTGGCTTTTCTCTTGGTCCTACTACAGTGGTACTCTGGACACTCACTTTTGATTAGTATGACTAATGCTTATGACAGGTGCTTCCTACCTAGTAATAACTTCCTACCACATCTTCTAACAAGAAATCTCACTCCAACACTGTTCAGCCTATTTGTCAGTCTCCTTTGCGACTTATCATCAAAGATCTTGATAAACTCCTTGTGAATGATTTTTAACTTTCTTCATTTATTATCTCATTTCGTTATTCTGTTGAAAAAAAATGTCCAGCTTTAATCTACAGTGTTTTCCAGTTGTGAACTGGTGCTATCTCTAGACTTGTAGATTGATTCATGACATACAATTGGCAATGCTTTAGCAAGTTTATTCATTTCTCAACTAAAAAGTAAACTCTGACTGCTAGCCTTTGTTCTGCTACAGTGCACACACAGCACAACTATATCATTATGCTTTCAAAACTCTGAAACGATATATGTTTTATTGACATAATATTTTAGCACCATTTAAACATTCGCATTTGGTTTCACAGCCTCATTCACTTTAAAGCATAAAGCCCTCTTTATTACACTTTTTTCACTAAACACATGTTCAGCTCCAACCTCCTATGCTTCTGCTGCCCTTTAATGGTCTACATTTTCATTAGTAAAATAATAAATATATTACCTTTCTTGATCTTTTTATGCATAGTTCATATACATCATCCTAATCCTCAATGATGTTGCATTTAACTTTTCTCATTTAAAGCTTCTGGGGAATAAGCAATTTTTCCTTCACTGTATTTTCCTTTATGTTTTACTTTTTTGCTTACTTCCCTGCCATCCCTGAATTTATGTGTCTTATTATGATTGCATGTCTCTCTGTCCTTCCTTCTCTCAGTGTGGCGCCTTTCAATTCCCTGTGTCTTTCTTCATATCTTGTATATTCCTCTTTTTCCCATGATACCGCAGTGATGTTTTCTATTCTGATATTAGTGCAGTTTCTTAGCACAGCAGTTATGTTCTCTATGCATTTCTTTATTTCAAGTCACAACATTACTGTATCTCTCATAGGTAATCTACCGTACTATGCTGTGTACATGTATGCGTGTGTGTGTGTGTGTGTGTGTGTGTGTGTGTGTGTGTGTGTGTGTGTGCATGCGTGTGTGCACACGCGCATACACATGTCTATGTATGTTTTTGTTATTTGACCTTAATCACCATGCTGGGTGTATCTTAGCTGAAAGGATAAAGCTCTTGAGGGAAAACTCAACACCTAACTGTCCAGAGGCTCTTGTTGTTCCAGCAGCAAAGATATCAGTGCAGTATACTAGAGGTCTTAGGTTCAAGTCCCAAATTAGAGTTAATGTTAACTTTTCACTTCTCTGATTACTATTATGCAACATTTCAGGCAGTTACCAATTTTGTGAAAATATGCCCTGCTTATCTTCCAAACCATTGCAATTGTGGTTTGCATTTCATCACATCTTAATATCAATCAGCACCAGCTAGTAATTTCTAGCATCCATCAGACTTCTGCTGCAGTGTTTGCAATATCACTTGTCTTAGTGAACATCTGTCTAATACTATTTCATAAGAGAATCTTATTTTATCTTGTGAAGAAAAGTCTCTACAGTTTGTTTGCGAAATGTGTCCATTATAGTGTCTGGTGTTTCAGAACTGCATATGAAAGAAGAATGCTGAGGAGGATATTGCAGTAATAAAGTAAAACATTGTTAAAAAATAAAATAACTAAACTAAAACACAACCTTATGCAAGGAAATCAAATTTGAAGGTAGTCCCAGTCTTAGCTACAACATTCAGCCAAGTTAAAGACTACTGTTGGGTATTAGTAAACATAGAACTGCATACAATTTGTGCTTCCTGGTTTGAAAATCAAGCTGTGAAGCTTTCAGTTCTGGCCAGGAATCCTGACTGCACATGTCCCTATATAAATGCAAACAAAAGTAATGACTGGCAGTTCACATTCATTTTCTTTGGAACTTATTTTGCGGCTGTTCACTGTTTAAAGTGGTATATGGTGAATGTACTATTTCTAACACAGCAGTAATTGGGAAATTAATATTCCTTATTTGCCGAGCAATTTTACTTAAAAGTAATGATTGTGCTTTAATTAAGCCCAAATTAATGTTGGCAGATTAGTATATGAAATCTGAAGTATTTAAGTGTAGTACGCTTGGAGTAAAGTATTGAAGAAAGTGGTAACATTATCATGATTATTTACACTTCAGAAAATTGTTGTTTGTCTTTCGGCTTTTCCTGGTTAGGGGTCACCACAGCGGAACTCTGGTCCGCTAATGACTGGCAGTAGATTTTTACGGTGCCGAGTTGCCAGCTCGACGCCCAACCTTCAGCGAAGGCACACCCATTCACACATGTCTTTCGGAACGCCACTCGACCGCGGGGAGGACATGCAGACTCCACACAGTAGGCACTCCCCGCACTCCAGCCGAGAATCGAACGGGAGAACCTCTTGCTGTGAGGCAACAACGCTACCGCTGCACCACCATGGATTATATTTACATTTACACTTCAGAAAATAAGAAGTAATAAGAATTCTGACTACTTACCAAAAATGTAAAGAAAGCCAAATTGGGTTAGCAAACTGGTCATGGAAACATAACTAACTTTACTCACATTAACATGACTAAGGCAGTTCAGTGAATCTCTAGATGCAGAAACATTCACCAAAAACACTGATTTGTTCAGCTTGTCCAGTGATATTTATGAAAGTGAAAAGACAATAATGATAATACTGGATATTTCTTTTAAGTATTTAAGTCAGTTAAGAAGAAAATATTGTGCATGTGTATAAACTCTAGCAAAATCTAACAAAAAAGGAAAAAATAATATCGAACTGGGAGTCCATATCTGATTTCTAGGTTCATTACCTTTTACCTAAAATCATCAGGCAATGCTGACTGCTAAGCCTGCGGCTAAAACACAGCTGCAGATATTTTGTTTTTATTCCCTGGGTCACACCTGTTTATGAACATGTTCTCTATTGGTCAGTGCTGTCAATAAATGCAGTCAATAAGCAGCCGTACTGAGCCAGATATCTGGGGAACAAACTACACTCTTGGCCCAAGTACACTGCAACAGCTTATAAAGGAAGCAGAAATCCTATTCAATCATTGCTTTCAGTTTCATGATAGTTTTACATATCAAAGTACCTACAAGTAAAGATGTTCTGCACCCTTTGTTAATGAGACAACAGCTCCTGACAAAGCAACCTTTTTTCTGATAAACAGTCGCGGAAAATAAATATGAAAAAGATGTGCTGTTACTCATCCAGTTTCTGTGAGTTAGTAATTAGCTGTCTCTTCTCTCTTTCCTCCAGCAATGTGCAGGAACCTGCAATGGGTTCAAAGGATTATGTTCATCTCACAGCTAATCTGACAGCAGATGTACATTGGTAATAATTCCATACTTTTCTTTCTGTCTGTCAAGGAAACTGAGTCCCCTCCCCCATTCCATTTTATTATGGAAGCTGTTGTTTGCCACTTTTTTCCTGCTTCTTTCATTATTGCATTTATCTTGGCCAAGGGGTAGGAATAGAAAAGTGAGCATAGCAATTTCGTTTTCTAGCTCAGAGACCAAGATCACTTACTGTGAGGCACTATTTTAGTGGAACATACAAAGCTTTATATTTATCTGAAAATTGGCAGACTGATTTACAACCATGGGTGCCTGTTACATTTTCCAACGATATATTTTAATAAAACTCTTGATCAAAGAAAAAATACTGAAAATTATTAGTAAACGTGGTAGGGAAAAAATTATTTTAATATAGCTAAATCAATTGGAAGTGTTTACAATGATTCAACACATAAATCATTGTATAGTTTTGACCATGAGTGTGTGCATGCACATACACATACACACACATATACACACACTCATTAACACTCAAACACAATGTGTTATACGCAGCAGTTTTGGTATGGGACAGTGTAGCTGAACCTTTTATGTATAGAATGGCTTTCTCAATGCTCATATCTTGAACTGGATGTATTATATTACTAGAATACACAGGATTATGTTTGGGCCTTCATTCATAACCAGCTTATTTTTATGTTCAGATCTCTGATCATAACCAGCTTACTGTGTGTTCAAGACAAATAACAATACTATGACCTTGGCTGTGGCAAACGCACCACCGTTTACCTTGTTTGTGTGATGAGTCTTGAACCTCATTACTGATGAAGACCAAGGGAAATAAATGCAACAAGGTGAGCGTAAGCCGTATACTGCTCATGGCACCAACTGTGTCTGGGATAAGACCTCATGTATGGCTCATGGCCCCAGCTGTGTCTGGGATAAGACCTCATGTATGGCTCATGGCCCCAGCTGTGTCTGGGATAAGACCTCATGTATGGCTCATGGACCCAGCTGTGTCTGAGATAAGACCTCATGTATGGCTCGTGGCCCCAGCTGTGTCTGGGATAAGACCTCATGTACGGCTCATGGCCCCAGCTGTGTCTGGGATAAGACCTCATGTACGGCTCATGGCTGCAGTTGTGTCTGAGATAAGACCTCATGTATGGCTCATGGCCCCAGCTGTGTCTGGGATATGACCTCATGTACGGCTCATGGCTGCAGCTGTGTCTGGGATAAGACCTCATGTATGGCTCATAGCTGCAGTTGTGTTTGGGATAAGACCTCATAGGTTCATAGGTTCGTACTAGGCTATCTGCCCTAGAGTATTTATAAGCCTAGCCAGAGTGTGTGTGGCTTTCACCACCCCTTAGGATGAGAATACTACGCCCTTTTGGGGTTTAGTTTACTGTCACTCTGTCTAGTAGTGACACAGAGATGACCCCCGGGGTAAACCTACAATCTCCCATGCACTCGTCAAGAGTTCTCTTGAATAGAGTTAGTGAGGGGCTCTGCCTAACATGGATTGGGATTCTGTTCCAGAGTGTAGGGAGCCTCTGGGTTATGAATCTGTCCCTCCAGCATGTCCTATTTATTTCTGTGTTGAGGTTTAAGTCTCTTGCTCTTGTGGCTCTGATGGATTTGGATTTTCTGAGGTGGAGCATGTCCATTAATTCCGGATTGGACATGGCCTTGTACGTCAGGCACAGATCACCTCTGAGTAGGCAGTATGCGACTGAATAGAGCTGGAGTTTTTTCAGTCGGGCAGCATATGACATATGTTTAAGACCCTTTATCCTCTTGGTGAGGAACTTTTGGGGTCTTTCCAACTGCTGCAGGTGTCGGGTAAGATACATCCCAAATGGGGCATTGTACTCAATCATTGGCCTGATACGAGAAGAGTACAGGGGCACAATGACCTCTCTTGATCTAGATGTGAAACCCTTCATGATAAGGTGGGCAATATAGAAGGTCTTCCTAACCACTTTGGCAATGTGAGTGTCAAATGAGAGGTTACTGTCAACCTGGGTCCCTAGGTCCCTGATTACCTCTTCCATACTTAATGGATTACCACCTATGTGGTAATTTGTGGGTACCTTGTTTTTCCCAAAGGGTATGACTATACATTTTTTGGCGTTCAGCTTAAGGCCATGGCTCTGGTACCAATTATCCGTTTCTATGAGGCCTCTCTGAAGGATGTTTGTGTCCGCTGGAGTATCAATTATGGCGCCCAGTTTGCAGTCATCTGCGAACTTTGTCAGCCACAATCCTCCTATGTTTGCTTGTACCTCGGAAAAATAAATGCCGAACAAGAGGGGTCCCAGGACTGAGCCCTGTGGGACATCGCTTGTGACTGGCTTAGAGTCTGACATAGCTCCAGCAACTCTGACCCTGTGGGTTCTGTCCTTGAGCCAGTTTGCAACCCATCTTGTGACATATGAGTTTACATTTAAGCTGGTGAGTTTGTCTATGATGCCCGAGTGGGGTATTGTGTCGAAGGCTTTTGCAAAGTCAAGGTAGGCTGTGTGAACTGCCTTACCCTCATCAATGGCCTTAGTGACTGTTTCAAAAAATTTGACCAAGTTCAAAAGGCAGGATCTGCCCTTGACAAAGCCAAATTGGGTAGGATCCAATGTCTGTAGGTCCCCAATGTCTTTGTTTATGAGTTCCATAATGATCCTCTCCATAGCTTTGCAGACCAGGCTCGTCAAGCTTATGGGGCGGTAATTTCCAGGGTCCGTAGAAGCACCGCCTTTGTGAAGTGGGACCACTGTTGCCGTACGCCACTCTTTGGGTACGTATCCTGTAGTAAGGCTAAGATTAAACAGCAGCCTTATGTGTGGGTTTAGTTCCTCTTGGAGTTCATGTAGCACACAGCCTGGGACACCGTCCGGTCCCATTGATGCTGTGAGGGCGGCTCTCACCTGGGCATCTGAGATGTTAGGGAGGCTACACTCTGCTGGGATAGTTATTTCTCCTTTTGGGGAGGAGAAATTTGCACTGAACCTGTCTGCCAGAATTTTGGCAATGTCAGTGGGTTCAGTGTATTTTGTGTCATTTTGGACTAACTCTGAGCATATCTGGGAGTTTCCACCCAGGTTTCTAACATAGCTAAAGAAGGCCTTGTGATTGTCTTTTGTGTCTTTTGCGATTTTTCTCTCAAAGTTGGCCTTGGATGATTTTATGAGTGATCGTAGTTTTTTGCTAGTACTGATCAGAAATGCCTTCCCTTTTAGAGATTTTGCTCTGTCATGTAGTAGCTTCCTCCTCCTGTTGTAAAGTTTGTTTATGGCTCATGGCCCCAGCTGTGTCTGGGATAAGGCCTCATGTATAGCTCATGGCCCCAGCTGTGTCTGGGATAAGACCTCATGTACGGCTCATGGCTGCAGCTGTGTCTGGGATAAGACCTCATGTATGGCTCATGGCTGCAGCTGTGTCGGGGATAAGATCTCATGTACAGCTAATGGCTGCAGCTGTGTCTGGGATAAAACCTCATGTATGACTGATGGCTGCAGCTGTGTCTGGGATAAGACCTCATGTACGGCTCATGGCTGCAGCTGTGTCTGGGGTAAGACCTCGTGTATGCCTCATGCTTGCACTGCAGCTGTGTCTGGGATAAGTCCTCATGTGTTTCTCATGGCTGCAGCTGTGTCTGTGATAAGACCTCATGTATGGCTCATGGCTGCAGCTGTGTCTCGGATAAGACCTCATGTGTTTCTCATGGCTGCAGCTGTGTCGGGATAAGACCTCAGTGTACTGAGGTACAGCCACAGGGAAGAGGAGAAACAGCAGAGGACATCACTCATGTATGCACCTCCAAGTGGCTCTGGGCAATCATGGTCGCAAAACAGAGGGGAAAAAAAGCAAGAGTAATGTAGAAGTCTTAAATTGCCACTATACGGGTGTGCAAATCTATTTCTTGACCAAATTAAAGGGTGGAAATGTGAATACAGGAAAAATTATGAAAGGTGGAAGCAAGCAAGCTGTAAATCATAAGGTGAAGCCCTAAGGAATGAGCAGGAGGGATGTGAGAAAAGCACAGTATATATTTTTTTGTTTGTCAGGTGCACATTTTATATGTATGAATAGCAAGTAAGTTGGGGAAGGAAGCAAGAGACATAAGAAAAAGGTAAATGATTTTGGTTAAGTAGTAGAAGCCCACAAGCAAGCAAAAAAAAGCAAACATAGAAGACTGACAGGTGAGGTGCTGACACACTGATGGAGGGGAAGCACAATGGAAAAGAAGACAAAAGACAGACTGAAGGAAAGTAAATGTGATGGGAGGATTAGACAACAAACAGATGAGGACATATACACACAAAGGAGCTGAACACCAAGATAGGGGTTAGCATGGGGTTGCACAGATGCTGTCCCTGACAGCCATGACCTAGCAAGAGCTTAATTGCCACCAAGGGCCCTGGCTCAGATGTAGCAGCCAGTCTGGGGCAGGGAACTGTAACACAGGAACAAAGCACTAGAATGACCAACCAAGTCTTTATTTTCCACAGTTGAGTGCTTTCACTCCAATTTTAAGGAACTTGGTTGGTCATTCCAGTGTGTTGTTCCTGTGTTCCACATTGGTTTTGTGCATTTTTTCATCTGTGTTCACCAGTTTGTTTCCTTGTAATGTCTCAATAAGCCACAGGAAGAGGCTGTGTAAGTGACTGATTCAGGCATCTGGTATCCTGCCAATAAGCTGTCCCATGATGTCCACAAGCTGCTGAAAGGTGACAAAGCTGTCACCTTCACTTGCACTGATATTTGGGGAGAAGGAAAACACCAGTGCCAGGTGCTGGGCTGGTTGGTGTGCCTGTTGTAGGTGCTGTAGGAGGTGTGGAGGTGACTGTGGCAGCCTTGAGATTTAGATGTTATGTGTGCTACTAGTGGTGGTG
This sequence comes from Protopterus annectens, assembly GCF_019279795.1. Classification (NCBI taxonomy): domain Eukaryota; kingdom Metazoa; phylum Chordata; order Ceratodontiformes; family Protopteridae; genus Protopterus; species Protopterus annectens. Next base: position 1,557,756,084 of record NC_056725.1, read on the forward strand.
GTGGTACCAGTTGTGGGGAGGTGGATGAGAGGCCTTGCTTCAGGGATGGAATCAGGTCAAGATGATGCTGCGGGTAATTTTAAAATAAATGGAGAGAAACAAAATAATAAAGAAAACAAAAATGTATGTAATACAAAGGATAGTGAGAAGGTGGGTGGGGGAGGGAAAAATACAGATACAGCAAAAAAATGCACCTCATATCTATCTTTGCTACAATAAATTTAAAGGTACTATACTCGAAAGAACGACGATTCACATGAAATTGCACAGTGATGGCACAGCAGACAACCAAGAGGAAGACTCAAACTCACTGCCATTATCACATGCTATAAAAAAGCAAACACTTAATGTGTTGAGCTACTTGTACTATTCAAATGAAGGCTTAATGATATATGAGAGAAATGTACAGGGACAAAGAAAAATTGCAACACATACATACTGAGATACTTATGCTGTTTGACTGAAGCCTCCAGTCAATCACAGTGATGAAATCAGATCATGTTTATTAAGAAAGAGGGCCTGTGACAGTAATTTACAGCTTATTTCTGTGTTATAATGCTGGAGTCAAAAGTATAACAAGCATCAAGCCCAAATTACCAGTGATAAAACAAAATAAACAACCTTGGGGGTGCGGATGCAATTAACCCCACAGGCATCATTACATGCCATCTGAAAGGCAGACATTTAACATGGTGACATACTTGTACAATTAAAAAAGAATGCATGCACATACACATAAATAGCAGCAAACAGTTCATACTGCTACCTTTCAGCTATGGAACTAGAGCCTACACTGTGGCAGAACCCTGTTATATTAACTGAACAGACTGTTAAAGTTTAAACCTGCATTGTGTAAAGCAGCTGTACTCACCCTTGTACTTCCTAAGGCACTCTATCCTCCTCCTTTGCAGCTGTACATTCTCTGCAATAGCTTCTGTGGCTAAGGACAGAGACACAGGACTCTGTAAAATATGCAGATGGCACACACTGACAGACTATATGTATAGGTAAGACATGAATTACTTGCAGTACATTAGCAGTACTTTAGCTCTACTCTCAGCCTACCACCAGCCAAGGAAGTTTTGATGATGTCACTGCATGTCACTGTAATGGTGGCAACATTGTTCACCCATGCACGGGAACTAGTGACATGTCACTCCCTGTGCCAAACCATTTTAAGCCTCAGTTTTGTACTGAGGACCTTCACAGTCTTCCTGTAACAGCCAGTAGCTGTAGTCTTTTTATAGGAATTTGTAGATTAAATTTTGTTTCTTCCACACACCATCTATGTGCTCTAAAAGAAGCACTCCCTCTGAAGACATATCTGAAAAAAAATGAGCAGAAAATGACAGATGCTTCACACCCACACTAATATTTAGTTGTGCCAACTCATGTGGGATTCCATTTAGTTCACTTGCAAGACTCATGACAGGACCCAATATATGTACTGCATTACAATGTTTGAACTTTTCACTGTGAGGTGTAAAACATGGCAGCCCTGTATCTGCTTATATAATATGAATAACACATGCATTACAATTACTCCCTTTTCATTAGGTCAGATATGGAATTACATATAACCATCTGGAGTCATGTGGTGTACCGCAAATGCTCAGTGCTGCCTGCAGGTGCCCGGACATGTTTAAGATACTGTGTAGAATTCATGTGGACATTGTCTAGTCAGTGCAATGCAGAAATTGAAAGAATCAGGCACAGTAATGAGATGAGCCTTCATTTGATAAACTATTAAGTCCAGCCACCCAAATTTGCATGGTACAAGCATGGAGGAAGACAATGAGCTTTACCAGGCTATGGAAGAATTCACAGAGCAGCAGGTTTTCAACCTGTACTTAATAGTGTGAGTACCAGCTTCTATAAGGTAAGTGCTACTTGTTCTGCTTCACTTTTTTAAGCTAAGGGTACTATTTGCTGTGTTACTTAACTACATAATGACTAAGCTTTGCCAGCATTTACATGGGGTATTGAACAGGTGGAGTGAGATGGGTACTGTATAGGTAAAGCAATTGTTTTCCTGAGAGCTTGGTATGCCTAAGGAAGCATGCTCATCTGCAAATACTCAAAGCATATGTATGCACATTCAGTCTGGCCTTGTACTATCACTTTGTGTAACACCACCTGCCTGTTCTATACATTATACATACACCACATGCTGCTTTATAACAATGAGAGGAAACAGTCACGTCACCTTGGGGAGTGGGAATACTACATTTCTCACGGTGTAGGGGGACATGTGCACATAATGTTATGGTGATGACATTAGGCAAATGGTCTGCATAGACAAATATGACTGTCAGAAATATGACTGTCAGACACATAAGAAGCATGATATATAAGCAAGGAGGACAACAGTGTTGTAAGGCTTTTTCTAGGCCACTGAAGACCACCGTGATAATACCACTGTTTTCCATACCTACAGAGCAATGCCTAAGAAAATTAGAAAGCAGAAAAAGCACAGCTGGGTCTGTTGAAAACACTACCCGGAAACCAAAGTTCCCTGAGGCAGAGAATGAGGTGCTACTTCAAGCCCTCCAGCTCCATGGCTAATGCCTCTTTGGGCATGATACTGTTGATTGGGTCTACTGGGAATGTGCCTGGAAAGATCTGGTAGGGAACATTAATTCTATCAGTGGCTAGGGCCTTAATTATGACCATTACTTCTTAATACTTGATCTTGGAATGTGGGTTCATAACAGATAGGCAGTATTTTCCTTAAATAGGATTTAGTTTTATATAATAGTAGTATTGTGTGGGGGTGGGTACTAGCTGTTCTAAAATGCACATTTATGGCCCTGTTTATATTGTTTGCCATGAACAGGCTGGTTTAAAATTAAATAATATGTATATTTTCCACACCTACGTCTAAGTATATAAAAGCTGATATGTTTAACATTGTAAAATATTTCTGATTTTTTTGTTACTGAGGATCCCTTGTCTGTTACGAATAAAGGCTTGTTGCTTTGGGACACTACCTGAGTTTCATGATTTTTTGAAATTATTGTGACTGAGCTCATCAACGAAGTTTTAAGACCACTGTTTCTCTGTTTTTATTTGCTTTTTACTTATTTTAGTAATATACTGCGGTGGTGGTGCTGCTGTACCATTGTCGCCTCATAGCAAGACGTTGTCCCGTTCGATTCTCAGCTAGAGCGTCTTGTGTGTGGAGGCATACGTGAATGGGGCGTGCCTTCGTTGAAGTTGTGCATCAGGGCTGGTAACTCGGTATGTAAAAATCCACTACCAATCATTAGCGGACCAGAGTTCCACTGTGGCGACCCCTAACTGGGAAAAGCCGAAAGACACAAATAAACTTATTTTAGTAATGTCACTCATTACCATCTGATTATATATTATATATGTACCCTGGCCAGCACTGTTGTTCCACTTTCTCATCAAGCAGTAAGTGTGAATCACACACACCCTGAGTGCAGCCACTCCCTACATAAATTTGTTCATTGCAAGTGCAGCAACATTTTCTGAAACCCAGACATGGATGCCAAAAAATTCACCTTGAGAGTTAAGCCTTCACTATGCCCTAAATATAGAACTAGAAATTGCCAAAAGCCACTGGATAACATACATCAAGGGCATTTCATAAAAATATTACATTCTACTTTAATGACTACTCTAAAGCATTTAACTGTATGTGCCACAACAAACTATTGCACTTTTTTAAAGAAATGGTGGTACTTAGACACCTCATAGATCACCTGTGGAATATGTATGCAGAAAAAGAAGAAACAATTAGTACCAAATACAGAATCACTGACTGGTTAAAGACTGGAAGGAAGTGTGACACGCCTGTACATTGTCACTCTTATCTATATATTGGTGGCGTCCTTAATTTATATGCTAAAAATATCATATGAAACGGTGGGTTAGAGGAGACAACAGTACATGAAATAGTTACCAGTTTTTACTGTGTATCATACAAGTAGGATAACTCCATTTATCTTTCCTTAACATAATGGGGGGATAACTCTGAACAGCATTTATATACACCCAGAATGCACTCGTAGCCCCCTCAGGACTCTGCTCCATAATCCTCTAGTTGCAACTTCTGTCTTTTAAATGCTATAGGACTACACACACACACACACACACACACACACACACATACACGCACATGCACGCACACACCCATACACACACACACACACACACACACACACACACACACACACACACACACACACACACACACACACACACACACCAGAAAAACTGGTTCCAGCTGCTCTGCATGGGCTGTAAGCCTGAGACAGCCCTTCCATATTTAAGTGACTGTTGCCAGGACAATGGTAGATTTTGAAGTGAAAGGACTGAAAGGTCAAAGTCTAACCAGACAATTTCAGATTGCAATATTTATGCCTGTAGAGCCACTGTGGAGGGGCAAGATCAGTGATGTGTATGAACCCACTACATTATGTATTTGTGGGAGATGATGGCCCTGTTTGTGGCAAGGCATACTCTGTATTAGCCAAATAATGTTTCTCAGCATTAATAATTTTTCTAATTATGTAACAGGTTTAGTTTTGTACTATTTCAGCTTTTTCAGCCTGTGGTTTAACTGTCTCTGCCTGTTATGTCATCCATATAACTGGCTTCTTCCCTGCCTAACTTGGGCTTTCCTGTGTTAGTGCACTCACTTCATCCTCTTGTATCATGGGATATGAATTAAATTTACATACGCTATTTAGCTTTCTGAAGAAGCTGCAAAATTCTATTGACCTATATAGTTTGGGGACCAGTACAATGGGGTTGTTACCAAATAGCTGGGTAACTACAGCAGAGCTAGTAAGGGAGACGGCTCGAAAGGTGCTTGGTATGACATCTGGACAGAGGAAGTATGATAACGAGACATGGTTGTGGAATGAGGAAGTACAGGAGAGTATACAGAGAAAGAGGTTGGCAAAGAAGTGGGATTGTCAGAGAGATGAAGAAAGTAGACAGGAGTATAAGGAGATGAGGTGCATGGTAAAGAGAAAGGTGGCTAAGGATAAGGCATATGAAGAGTTGTATGAAAGGTTGGACACTAAGGAGGGAGAAAAGGACCTGTACCGATTGGCTAGGCAGAGGGACCGAGCTAGGAAAGATGTGCATCAAGTAAAGGTGATAAAGGATAATGAGGGAAACACACTCACAAGCGAGGAGATTGTGTTGAGCAGGTGGAAAGAGTACTTTGAGGGGTTGATGAATGAAGAGAATGAGAGGGAGAGAAGGTTGGATGATGTGCGGATAGTGAATCATGAAGTACAATGGATTAGTAAGGATAGCTATGAAGAATGGAAAGGCTGTTGGTCCAGATGACATACCTGTGGAAGCATGGAGGTATTTAGGTGAAATGGCAGTGGAGTTTCTAACCAGATTGTTTAATGAAATCTTGGAAAGTGAGAGGATGCCTGAGGAATGGAGAAAAAGTGTTTTGGTACCAATTTTTAAGAATAAGGGTGATGTGCAGAGCTGTAGTAACTACAGAGGGATTAAACTGATCAGTCACAGCATGAAGTTATGGGAAAGAGCAGTGGAAGCTAGGTTAAGAAGGGATGTGATGATTAGTGATCAGCAGTGTGGTTACATGCCAGGAAAGAGCACTACAGATGTGATGTTTGCTCTGACAGTGTTGATGGAGAAGTACAGAGAAGGTCAGAAGGAGTTGCATTGTGTTTTTGTAGACTTAGAGAAAGCATATGACAGGGTGCCTAGAGAGGAGTTGTGGTATTGTATGAGGAAGTTGGGAGTGTCAGAGAAGTATGTGGTACAGGATATGCATGAGGGTTGTGTGACAGTGGTGAGGTCTGTGGTGGGAGTGATGGATGCGTTTAAGGTGGTTGTGAGATTGCATCAAGGATCAGCTCTGAGCCCTTTCTTATCTGTAATGGTGATGGACAGGTTGACAGATGAGATCAGACAGGAGTCCCCGTGGACTATGATGTTTGCAGATAACATTGTGATCTGCAGTCAGAGTAGGGAACAGGTGGAGGAGACCCTGGAGAGATGGAGATATGCTCTAGAGAGAAGAGGAATGAAGGTCAGCAGTACTAAGACAGAATATATATGTGTGAATGAGAGGGAGGATAGAGGAATAGTGAGGATGCAAGGAGTAGAAGTGGCAAAGGTGGATGAGTTTAAATACTTGGGATCAATAGTTCAGAGTAATGGTGAGTGTGGATGAGAGGTGGAGAAGAGAGTACAGGCAGGATGGAGTGGGTGGAGAAGAGTGTCAGGAATGATTTGTGACAGACGAGTACCAGTGGGAGTGAAAGGGACGGTCTACAAGAGGGTAGTGAGACCAGCTATGTTATATGGGTTGGAGACAGTAGCACTGACAAAAAGGCAGGTGTTAGAGCTGGATGTGGCAGAGTTAAAGATGTTAAGATTTGCACTAGGTGTGATGAGGGTGGACAGGATTAGGAATAAGTATATTAGAGGGTCAGCCCAGGTTGGAAGGTATGGAGACAAAGCCAGAGAGGCAAGATTACATTGGTTTGGACATGTGCTGCGGAGGAATGCTGAGTATATTGAGAAAAATATGCTAAGGATGAAGCTACCAGGTAACAGGAAAAAAGGAAGGCCTAAAATAAGGTTTATGGATGTGGTGAGAGAGGACATGCAGATGGTTGGTGAGACAGAGCAAGATGCAGAGGATAGGAAGAAATGGAAACTGTTCATCCACTGTGGCGACCCCTACCGGGAACAGCTGAAAGAAGATGATGATGACAATGGGGTTGTTTTACTCATTTTGTGATACTTCTATTTACTACAAGTTTAAACATTTTTTGTATCAGTTCCTTGACTACTTGCTGCTAGGATTCTGTTATTCAGAAGGGTAGGTAGGGGAGGGCAAAGGGGACAACTGCTCTGTGTGCAAAGTGTTAGGATTGTAGTCCTCCAATCCCAATCATTTGTTAGTGCATACTGGTTCTAAAAGCCAGTATTGCATTTGTGGTCAAACCTGAAAAATGTATCCCTCCACATGTGGTCTAAACTACAACAGACATTTTTTTTTTTTTTTTTTTTAAGTAAAAACCAGACAACTGTAGTGCTCATATTTTTTTTTTTTTTAGTAAAAAACAGACAACTGTAGTGCTCATATCTCCCAACCTCTTAGCACAATAAATCTGGATGAAGCCTAAAATAATGGGGGGGGGGGGGATAAATGCAGAGAAATAGGGACAGATTTGAAATATTGCTCTTATAATCTTAGAAAGTTGCTAGAATAACAGGTTTTCAGTTAAAATGCATTTTCTAAAGGATATGGAATCTGAAACTCAAATGTATGTTATTATTTAGTGATAACAATCCTTAATGATTTGCCCCAAAACCACAAATTTTATAAAGAATACATCAAAAATATGAGGTCAAAATCTAGACATTGTACGAAAACCTGGACAGTTGAGAGCTATAGTAGTACTCCACATGTGATCTAAACTGTAGGCTCTGCTACACTGTAGCAAGCAGTTTGCTACTGTTTAAAAGCAAAAAAAAAATGTTGTAGCTCTCCTTGCATGGTAAAAACTATATGAAAGTGTTTGCTACATTTGTATTTGGCTCTTTTTGATTGGGGCCAGCTTTGTATAGCTGATATCTTTTGAACACCAACAGATAAGACTCCATGTCATCTTTCTTCCTGAGATTCTTTAGAAGGCCAGTGGAATTTGGGATTCCCAGGAAGCTGGGAGGTTGTTTCACTATTATAGGTATCTGTTGTAGACTATGCATGTGTTGATTACTGTTTGAACATCTTTCCTGCACAGTATAGTTAAGCTCAATAAAGTCTTACTGGACATCAATAAGGCTTTAGTGATTTTCTTAAATTTTACACAGAACTCGGTAGATACAAAATCTTGGCTTCCTAGGGAAAAGTTATCCAACAGAAAATTAGCTCTACTTCCTTCAAGTCAACCCTCCTCATTGTCACAAGGATTATTTTTTCAGAACAACCCTACATATGGACACAAGAGTTTTTAACAGTTTCCCAAGGAAACCCTTTTTTACTGCCATGTGCATCATTTCAGTCAGATCAAATCTCTATATAGGTTGAAAGGTTTAATGGTTCCCCAGTTTCATAAATTAAGCACTCTGAAAGCTTATTATGCATGTCGCCATTTGTTTCGTACCACTAACAATTATCATTCACTTTAAGGTCTTACTTCATTTTGACTTTCAGGAAGTGAGTGTCACTTAGGCAAAGCTTACATTGTTATTCTCTTGGTGGGAGGGGGATCTCTGACAGACCAATTATCTTGGAAAGATACAAATAATTTTTTTCTGCATACATTCCCCACAAATATAGAACTATCTGCATTTTCATTGATGTAAGCAGTCTCTGGCTACTAGCTTTCAGTTTTAACTAATGTTAATTTACTAGTGCTAAATGAAAAAAGTCCTTCCTTTTCAAAATGGGAGTAACAGAATATTACATTCATACATTCTGTCTCAGCAGGTGTTCATATTACATGCAACTAAACACAGACAGCTTTCAGAACTCAGTGTCTTTTGTTTAACAAACACACATATTGGAAAGTAAAAGCAACAGTGCTGACAACAGATAAAAGTTTTACTATTTATCACACAAGCAAATTAACTACATTTGTTTCTCTTTAACACAGTGGGGCTAACTCCATAGCGCTTCTAGTCCTTTATTACTTATGGATATATTACAGCTTTCAAAATTCCATCAGTACCATCAGTCAGTACTTTCAAGCTTCTTCAAGACTCATCTTTATAATCATCTCTAATCTCAGAGGTCAGGACCTTAAAATATCACTGGTGGCAATTGCTGCTAATTAACTCAATTTATTTGCTGGCTTCAGAGACTTTTATAATTCTTCTTCTGCACTCAGAATTTTTTCCCCTGGCACAATACTAGTGAGATTTCCTGACTCCACCCTTGACTTAACAGTTACTATGAACGGTCTGTTGTATACTCATGCACATGAACATAGAGAAAAACAAACAAGCATACAGTTGGTATCTCACTAACAACATGCACCCAGCCTATTCCCCCAAAATCATAGCTGCCAGAAACTGATGATCCTCTTCTTGCTGGTTGGGCCACCTTTTCATGTATTGTTTACCCACCAATCAATTGGCCCCTTCCTTCTCCACTTTGATCATCTGTTCCTCTAATTGCTTTTGTTTTTCCTTTATCAGCACTGCTCTTTCCTCCTACATCTCATCTCTTTTATCAATTCATAAAGATCTTCCAATAGTTCTAAATTGTCTTACATATTATTAAATGGTTTGTGTCTTTTAAGGATGGTGTTTCCCTTTATTTTTGAGCTTTGTGCTGCCACTCATATCCCATATCCTCTGGTAGTCAGTGGGAAATTCCCCCACTCACCGGCTCCAGTATCCATCTTGTCTCCATCCAGCTGACCAGTTTATACAAATATTAGCTGGTGCTGAGGTTTACCAATTTGCAAGTTCATTTTTATCCCCTTCATTATCAACACATATATACAATATGTTAACAGCAATACTCTCTTCTCCTATGATCCAAACTGTATTTACCTTTAGCTGGCTTAATCTAGGAGAAGCAGCCCCAGCAAACATCCACTACTCATATCATGCTCCTATTATCTCAATATTTATTTTCACCTTACATAAGCATGTGGTACAAAATCTTCCATCAGTTTCACTTGTATCCATGGCCTTCCTCAAATCACCTTGCTATAGCATTCATTTCTTGCACCTGTACCTGTGCAATATAAATAGTAGGTGCCTTGGCCATAAGGACTGCTTACACATCTCACAAGCTCTGTACACTTGAGAATCCGTATAAGGAACAGACATAGTAGTTATCTTTAATCACCTCTTCATGAAATCACTGGAGTCCTGGCTTTTTCCACTTCTGCTAGATCATTGACACTGATATTGTCTCTCATGTATCTGCTTCCCATATCCTCATGTTTACAGCCACTGTCTCAGTACATTGTTTGATATCTTTTACTTTGCACCCCAGCTATTTTACTACTTGATCCATCTGATCAATACATCCTCTTACTACAGTCACTGTTTCTCCATTCATAACTTCTCATCTCACGTCCCTCATCTCTGCTTTGAGGACTCAAATCTCTGTTATCAAGCCCTGAAGGTGCATCAGAATTTTATCAATTGTCTCCTCCTTACCTCCAACTCTATCATCAACTTTTCACAGTCTAATTTCAACACATGCTGTCACTCACCATCATACATCTCACTCTAATTTTTTTATTATTATTTTCATCCTATTTTATCTGTTATTAGCAGAGGACTATGGTGGAGCAGTACATGTTGGCAGCCATCTTGTATTGTGGTAATACAATACATCTAGGATATTATCATTTCTGAGTACAATAACCAATCCAGTGCATTCAGATTCTCAAATAGTACAAGACATCATATACAAAATACTGAAGGCAGGGATGATTGCAAAGGTATGGATTATAACTGCAGTTTGGGCCAGAGGTTTCATGCTTGCACTTATGCCCCTGTAAAGGCCACACACTGTTATATATTTAGTTTAATATACTTGGCGTCGATATAGTTAAATCTCAAGAAACACATGGTGGAATTGCTTTTCTTGAACTCATTTCTAAGGAGTCTGCCACCCTGCCTTCATCAGTGAATAAGACATTATAGTCTACAATAACCCTGGATTTGTCAACCGGCTGACAGACCTGATGGGAAGATAAACTCTGGTAAGGGAACAAATATAAACTAAATCAGAGCAGTCAACTAGTCTGAAAGTTCATAAAAGTGGAAGGAAAGCATTTATTATTACATTGTAGCTACCGTCCTGTTATCAGTGGGACACTCACGGGTTCAGCTATCTCATCCCACTGCCTGCTCTATAAAGCAGAGGGACTTTAAAAGTCCCACTTTTCCATTCATGCCAAATCGCCATGGAAAAGCCACAGATAGTTTCAGTTTTTCCATGGCAATTTGGTTACGTCACTAACTGGGCCTGCAGGCAGAGCTATTCTCTGTTAGGTCTGGATGTTTTAAATCATGCAGCAATTGGTTGAAGGGGGTGGGAATTGGGGGCGTAAAGAGCCCTACAGAGATTGTGGCTGTAGAGCAGTTTGTTTTTCCATTTCTATAGCCACTAACAAAGACTGAGATTTGTCCTTTTTTTTTTTTTTTTTTTTTTTTTTTTTTTAGTTTTAGTAACTCAGATTTAGCTTATTTAGAGTTGTTAAGATTCAGGAATATATGGAGGTGTAAAGGGGTTGCCTTTTTTTGCAGAAACACTGGTTTAATTGTGTAAATTCAAAAACATATTCAATTATGTGGTCTGTTCTATCCATTGCCAGAAAAGAAATCACTAAAAATTGGAAATCCTCTCATATCCCTTCTTTTCAAAACTTTAAAGATCTTCTCATGGAAGTCTCTAAATTTTAAATGATAGAGCTAGATCATCAGGGAACACAACAACTTACAATTATTGGAAAAGTATAAATGATCTTCTGGTAAACCAGTAAAATGATCCTATTTCTTTTTGTTTTGTTTTTTAAATAAATAGCAAACTTCATCCATAGGTAGTGAACACTTTTGTAAATAGTTATGTTTATTCTTGTTTTTGTATCAATATTTTCTATTTTTATCTATTGTATCAAAAAATCTTATCATTTATCTTATAACAGTTGTATGTTTTAGTTTTGATCTTAATAAAAAAAAATGTTATCAGTAAAAAAAAAGAAACACTGGTTTGTGTTAAAATATAATTATTGTATTAAAGTTTTTTCTGCGATGCAATGTTTAGTGCCCAGAGTCGGTGCAAATCTGGATTTCTGCATTAACCTTTACATTTATTTATGTATTTATTTCACTTTGCTTACTGGCACAGAGCACTGGCCAATTCTAATCAACTTCAGTGTCGGCTTTTAAAATTCAGAAAAGTGATTTGCTTTTTTCCTCAAATTAGTGGAAGCAGACAAGTTCAGCAAAGGCACGGCCTGTTTATTTAACGTAAGCGCTTTCGGCTAAGGATATTCTTCAGCCTTCTTCAGACTAAAACAGTAACTTACTCACAGCAAGACCTTATATATGAAATACATATACTACTTAAAACAATTAAAATAATTAACTAAATTAATTAACCACTTAACCAACTTCAAGCCCAGATTTTAAAGGGCTAATACCTGTTAACACAAACAGTTTTTTGCATTTCTACTAACTAAAACATACAGAATATATTTTCTAAATGAACATCTTGTAAGCTTCAAATCTATCAAATATATCAAATATATCAATTATTTAGTCAAAAACACTAAACTAACATATGGAACTCCTAGGAATATATAAATATAAATATATATAAAATACCCTGTATAACCAATAAATAAGTCACTTAATAATAACAACATTTATGACTTATGAAAAGGAGCCAAAAATTATTATAACCATGATTATGTCTGTGTAAATAAAAAAAAAATATATATATATATATATATATATCTCAGTTCATGGTATAAATTTAAATATAATTGTAATAACAGACTCATCTCTTCAGTGCTTTTAATTTGAGAATGCATTTTATAGAAGCATACTCATTTAAACCTGGGGGTAATTGTGCAAATGTTCTAATTTGCCAAAAAAACTCCTGTTCTTCCAGCCGTAATTGCCATGGACCACCCCTAATATGAGTTTTAACCTGGTGAACCACTGTAAACAGGAAAGAGTGCTCAGAATGTTCACAAGTGATTGATATATTTGATATATTTGATATATTTGATAGATTTGAAGCTTACAAGATGTTCATTTAGAAAATATATTTTGTATGTTTTAGTTAGTAGAAATGTAAAAAAACTGTTTGTGTTAACAGGTATTAGCCCTTTAAAATCTAGGCTTGAAGTTGGTTAAGTGGTTAATTAATTTAGTTAATTATTTTAATTGTTTTAATTAGTATATGTATTCCATATATAAGGTCTTGCTGTGAGTAAGTTACTGTTTTAGTCTGAAGAAGGCTGAGGAATATCCTTAGTCGAAAGCGCTTACGTTAAATAAACAGCCCGCGGCTTTGCTGAACTTGTCCGCTTCCACTTTTTTTGGAGTTTTCGTGGTTTTTACTTACATTTGTGTTTTTTCCTCAAATTAGATAGCATACCTTAGCTGAAAGACTTGACTTCATAGTAAAAAAAAAAAAATCAAGACTAATCACATGAACACTGTTCTCTGTTACACAAGGCTGGGAAAGGAAATGGTATGCCACTATGATGCTAATTAATCGGTAGTGAAATTTATAATGTTGTTGTTTGTCTTTCGGCTTTTTCCCAGTAAGGGGTCGCCACAGCTGAACTCCGGTCCGCTAATGATTGGCAGTAGATTTTTATGAAACGTCAAGGTGCCAGCTCGATGCCAAATCTTCAACGAAGGCACACCCATTTACGCACGCATGTCTTTTGAACGCTACCCAACTGCGGGGAGGACATGCAGACTCCACACAGAAGGCACTTCCAAGCCAAGCCGAGAATTGAACGGGAGAACCTATTGCTGTGAGGTAACAATGCTACCGCCGTACCACCGCGGCAGTAGTGAAATTTATATTGCTGAATGGAATATATAGTCAGATAGCATACATTTGACATTGCTGTACTGTACTATAAAACTTGCTGCAATGCAGTCTTCTGTATGCAGTTGCTGGCCATTTCTGTTTAATAAAATTTCTACCAAGCTATTGCTGCATATCTGTCGATATATTCCTGGTCCTGGATCTTATCTGGCTTTGGCTGGATATAGTTAAATCACATACTAAGACTCCGGGATGGAATGTGTTATGTGGCATGCATTCCATATGAGAGTATAAGGTTGTGCAGCACAAACGTGTCAGTATTCATGTTTCTGTAACTTGGCTTTCTGTTTATAGGGGTAATTAGCTGAAATACAAAGTGCAATCTAACAGGAGGAGGACCATAAAAACATAATTTGTTGCAATTGTTTCTAATAGTTGGCTCTGATTAATGAGGTAAACTGAAATACTTATTTTGTTGTTTAACTTTATTCTTCTTTTTATCTTAGAAACTTGGCAAAGCTTCTCCTTAAGTATTTGTCTTCTTAGCTTACTGGAAACTACTGTTTGCCACAGCCAGCTTTGAAAATTTGGACACAGCATATTTTTTTCCTTGAAAGAGAAGAACAATAAGACTGAAAGTATGTCCTCAGTCATGAGTTTTGCTCATACTATCACTGGATAATCAGGTTGGAGAAAAGCTCTGAAATTCTGCACAATCATCTTGAACCTCACAGCTTCTTTTCCAGCTTAATTCAGTTATTTCTCTAAGAGTTACTACAGTACGGCACTGGACACACCCATCATGATGTCATATGTTTGACCACACCCCAGTGTCCCACTTTGAACATCTGTAAAGGTGGCAACCCTAACCTGTAGCACAGACAAGTTTAGATGTGATGCAATGAGAAATTGGAGTAAAACTAAATTAGACATTTTAAGCCATTAATTGGACACATGGCTAGAAACTGTCCCTCCAATGTTAAGTCAGTAAACTGTGAAACATGTAATAATGAAGATGTTCATTTAGTGCTGATTCAAAGATATTAAAAAACGCTGCAGGGAAAGAGTAGTTGCCTGCGATAAATATACCATTACTTGTGAACTCCAACTCTGTGGTCACACAACAGTTGTAAAAAACTTGAAATCCCCACTGCAGTGCACCACTGTCTCAGACAGCATTAATCAAAGTCTTTAAAAAAAAAAAACAAATGAAACTGCTCTACAGCTACTTCCACAAAGTACTGTCATTTGGAATGTATGAAAACAATGAAGTACAACAAAGTAAATAAATAAATGAAACAGAATGGATCAGTAAGAAAGATTGAAAAACTGCTGGACTCTGGGAGCATGGTGACATTAGTTAAAAAAACTTTAGTATCTAATAATAAAATAACTAGACCAAGAAGATGGGGAGCCCTCTGCTGACACAATTTCCAGTAGGACTTCCCTACTGCTATAACAGGTTTTGTTATTCCTCATTTCTAACCCACTGTCTGTTCTGAAATTAGTACATAAAGTAACATTGGGAAGATGTTTTCTAGTTCCTTAGTCCTTAAAGATTATGTCTAAAGTTGCAAAATGAAATATTCTTTTCACACAAAAAAGTGTGACATCACATAGGTTCATAGGTGCATACTACGCTAATGGCCCTGGAGTCTTTATAAGCCTAGCCCATAGCAGTGCCCTGGGATCCTGCTGCTTGACGTTAAGTTTCCAGTGTCTCTATCAAGTAAAGCCATTGGAGTGATCCCCGGGGTGAACTTTCTATTACCCATCCACTCATCAAGATTTCTTCTGAACAGGGTCAGTGAGATGCTCTGCTTGACATGTATGGGAAGCCTATTTCAGAGCATGGACAGTGTCTGGGTGAGGAACCTGTCCCTCCAGCATGTTCCGTTGATTGTAGTAATGAGGTTGAGGTCTCTGGAGCATGTGGTGCAGAGGGATTGAGATTTCTTTAGATGTAGCATTTCTAAAAGAGCTGGGTCAGACATGGCTTTGTAAGTCAAGCAGAAATCACGTGTAAGTAGGCGATATGAGCCATAGAATAGCTGGAGTCTTTTGAGTCTGTCCATGTACGTGTAGGACTTGTGTTTAATGCCTATGATCCTCTTCATGCGGTACTTCTGTTGCCTCTCCAGATGTTGCAGGTGTCTAGTGAGGTACATGTCAAATGATGCATTATACTCGATAATTGGTCTAAGGAGGGAAGAGTAGAGAGAGATGATGACCTCTTTCTTCCTGGATGCAAAACCCTTGGTAATAACTTTCTGACCACAGTGGCAATGTGGTGGTCGAAGGAGAGGTTGCTGTCAACCTGCATTCCCAGATCTCTTATAATGCCTTCAGTGTTCAGTGGGCTCCCATCGATGTGGTAATTAGTGGGAACTGAGTTTTTACAAAAGGGGATGATGGCGCATTTTTTTGTGTTAAGCTTAAGGCTATGGTTTCAACACCAGTCATTGGTCTCAGTGAGGCCTTTCTGTAGGATGTCTGCATCACTTGGGGAGCTAATAATGGTTCCCAGCTTGCAGTCATCTGTGAACTTGGTCAGCCAGAATCCCTTTATGTTGGGCTGGACTTCTGAGAAGTAGATGCCGAATAGGAGAGGACCCAGGAACGATCCCTGTGTGACTCCTCTTATGACTGGTGGGCAGTTTGACTTTGAGTCTGCTACTTTCACACTGTGTGTTCTGTATGTGAGCCAATTTGCAATCCACCTAGGGATACAGGGGATGATGCCTAGGTTGGTGAGTTTATCAAATAATTTCCGAGTGAGAAATGGTATCAAAGGCCTTGGTCAGATCAAGGTAGGCTGTATGCACTGCCTTACCTTCATCCACAGCCCTGGTGACTGCCTCAAAGAAGTCAACCAGGTTGAGCATGCATGATCTCCCATGGAGTCTAGAGTTTCGAGATTTCCTATATCTTTGTTAATCAGGTCCACAATGATGTGCTCCATAGTTTTACATATCAGACTCGTCAGGCTAATGAGGCAATAATTCCTAGGGTCTGTAGTCACTCCCCCTTTATGGAGAGGGATGACCGTACCAGTGCACCATTCGGTAGGGGCAAAGCTTGAGGTGAGGCTGTGACTGAACAGCGCACACTGATGTGATGCCATTTCACTTTGTAGTTCATGTAAGACACAGCCAGGGATATTATAAGGTCCCATGGAAGCTGTATTCTTGGCTTTGGACAATGCAGCTTTAACCTATGCTGCAGTAATGCTGGGTGCCTGGCATTCTTCCAGTATTGTGATTGGTCCTTGGGGGGGGGGTAAAGTTGGCACTGAATCTGTCGGCCAGTATGTTGACAATATCTGTTGGCTGAGTATAGGAGGTACCATTGTGCAGTATCTCTGAGCAAATCTGGGTATTGCCATGGAGGTTCTTGATATAGCTATAGAAGGTTTTGTGATTGTTTTTACTCTCTGCTGTAATTCTGCCTTCATAGTTGGCTTTAGAGGATTTGATGAGGGATCTCAACTTTTTGTTGAGGCTAATAAGGGAGTTTTTACAGTCTTGGGACTTCACTTTTTTCTGCAACAGTTTCTTCCTTCTGTTGTAGAGTTTATTAATGACAGGGGACCACCAGCTTGGCTTCCTTTTTTTTGAAGGAGAGCGTCTTGGTTCTGTTGGGTAAGGCTAGCTCCATGCATTTGTGTACATGTTCGTACAGTGCACTGATTCAACAGTCATGCAGCTATTTTCCATTGGCATGGGTGCTGTGAAGTTATCCACCTCTGTTTTTGGGAATCAAAGTCAGCTTTGGAGAAGTTTTTCAAGGTGGTTACCTTTGCGGGGGCAGTGAGTGAGATATGGATTTCCATGGTGATTAGTTTATAGTCGGATCTGACCAGGGAGGATTGACTATTGGTGTAGAGCAACAGCCTCCCATGTTAGCAATAACCAGGTCAAGGATGTTGCTTCCTCTAGTGGGGGTCAGAATGAGCTGGTCCAGGGCACTGGAATTGATGAATTTTAGGAAGCGTTGGGCCAGTGTATTGGTGCTTGAGTAGTTTTCCCAGTTGATGGAGGGGTAGTTGAAGTCTCCTAGTAAGAGAGTGTTGGATTGGACCTTGATAGATTCCAGGGTGCTTAGGAACATGGAGTGAAAGTCTAGGAACATGGTTGGGGACCTATAGCAGGCTATGACCTGGATCGACGTCTTATCCAATGTTAGTTGTATCTGAAGTATCTCAGATGTGTTATGCTGGGCTACTAGTCTGGAGGTATGCATATCCTTTATGAATATGGAGACACCATCACCTTTGGAGCTTTGGTCCATGTTCTGGGGTCGAAAGTTGTGGAATGAGTTATAGCCCGGTAGCACAGGGGTGCTTTTTGCCACTTTAAACCAGGTATACATTACAGCACAAATGTCAATGTTCTCCATTTTGAGGAGTGCTTCGAGCAAGTGCATCTTGAGATTTAGACTTCTAGCACTGAGCAGCATGACCCTCAGATTGCATTTTTTATAGCTGTTAGGGTGGTAATTTGGTCTTTGGAACACCACCTAAAAAAGGCACTATAGGAGTGGCAAGAGCCTTAGCTAGTACCCAGAAACCCAGGTGTGGCAGATGTAGGCCATCTCTGGAAAAGCATCGAGGTTCTGTCAATCATGTCATCCCAAGCAGACAGATACTGGATCCCCTTAGAATGACACCAGAAACTTAGCCAATTGTTGAAGTCAATCATTTTTTATTTGTACTGTGGTATCATTCTGGGTGACGGCAGGATACTGCTCAGGTCTAGTGTCATGCCTGCCTGGGCCACATAATCTGAGAGCTTCACCATGTCTCTTTTCATGTAGTCCTGGGAGGTGCGTCTCAGGTCATTCACACCCACATGGACAATGACCGAGTCATACTTGTACTTGTTGTGGAGTGACCTGAGTGCATGTGTTATGTGTCGGATTCTGGCAACTGATAGACAGCTGACTGTTACCTTCTCCTTATTTAACCTAGTGAGTGGGACATCTGTGTGCCTCACTATTGAGTCACCTGTGATTAGTGTATTGGGCAAGGTGTTTAGCTTTAGGGGCTTAGGTTGAGGGGTACACTGTAGAGGTGAGCTATGTGTTCTGTGGTTTGTGCTGTGTTGTGGTGGTTGAGTGCATTTCTGTCTTGGAGGTCTCTTCTGTTTGGGTAAATTTCTATTGAGAGCCTCCACGAAGGTGGGTGTGTGGTTTGTGTTTTTATTTGAGAGATGTGATGGTGGGTGTTCTGGAGGGCTATGTGTACCATGTGATGTGGTGCAGGTATTGACCTTCTCCTCTTGACCAACTAGTCCGGTCTTGGCTGGAGACTGCCTTCCAATTTGGAGATATAAGTGCATCTGTCACAAGCCTAAGTGTTGGGAGGTAATACGAGAGGGTTGTGTGTGTACATGAGGCAGTTGCTACACTGTGTCAGAATGCCCAAGTGCACCAGGTTAATAGGAGAAAGCACAGGGAACTGCCCTTTAATCATGCCAGGAGGGGTGGTTATAACTACTAAGTACTGGAGCTATTTCCTTGAAGAATGACTAGTGCTGATGGCACGTACCTGTTGAAGTGCATCTTTATGCATGCGAGCACTTTTCTGTGTAATAAGAAAAGTTCATTTAGCAGTCTAGAAAATTATATGGTTTTAAATATAGCTTCCAAACATGAAAGACTGAAAATATGGAACCATGTTTATGGCATTAATATTAATGGCTGAGTTGGAGGTGATAATGTCACTCTGGGTTCCAGCTTTAATTAAGCTGGATTAGCACATGTAAGTAGTTGTGTATTAGTTAAGTAATTTCCAAACTGTTAAATTAACAGTTTAGCAAAAAACATATGATTATTTTTTTGCCAAACTCTTTTGCATCTGGAAGATATATTTAAAACTTTGTATTTTTTTAAGGCCTGCAAAATGAACTTTTCATTTTACACAGTAAAGCATTTGCTTGCATAAAGTTGCTTGCAAACACTATTTTGTGTGAAAAGAAAATTTTGTGCCTTTAGACATGATCGTTAATAAATTTATTAGTGTCCACTGATGGAGAATCCAAGGTTTCAGAGATGGTAGAGATGATTATAAAAATGTCTACCTCTGTTTTGAAATAAATCTAGGTAAGGACAAAAAGATGTCTTGGTATACAATAACATATTTGTGTTAGCTGGTAATGACCCCAGTCAGGCCCAGAGTTCCTGAGATCGGCAATGATCTCCTAGATCTGAACATTTGCCTGGTTATCCTTACATAGTAAGATGGAAGGATCCTGCTTTCTTTTAAGCCTAGAATAATACAAAGGATGCAGATGTGATATTTGCCTTCCCGGATATCTCTCTCAGCTTTCCTAATTTTGAGAACAGCAAATACCTACTTTACTGAGAAGAGATAAAATAGAAAATGTTATGAAAAACGTGTTGGTTCTACACATCTTTGAGATAATAAAAATGACTACACAGGACTAATTCACCACAAAACTTATTGAGCCTTTTGTCTAACTGAAAAGACTTCATTCGAATGACAAAACACACAAATAGGTGAAACATTTAAAGAATGCACACCAAGCCATGTGATCAAAAAACACCAATCAACATTATATGACCTATCATTGAATTCAGTGTCTCCTTTCGAGATACACCTCTCCAAACATCTTTGTCAGCTAGAAAGGTACTAGAGATTCAAGCCAAGAAAATTGTTGGAATACATTCCCTAAACAGTGTCAGTGTCATTGCTACTGAACAAATTAGGGTCTATATCAGATAATCAAACTTTTAAAAGTTCGAACACCATATGGTTGAGACCATATGTTCGAACGCTTAAAAGTTTGAAAATCAAATAAAAAAACAAAAAACCTACCTGAAAGCTTAAGCAGGGAGGCAAGCCCCCCTGCACCCTGCACATCCCCCGCTCTTTAAATATACCAACTCCAAGATCGCAATACAGTGCAGACAATGGAAAACTTCCATTGCTGCACTGCAGGGGGATCACCATTGAAACGTTCAAACTTTTAAAAGTTCAGTCATATGGTGTCGACCATATGACGTTTGAACTTTTGAAATTTTGACAACGTGATAGGAACCAAAAAAATTAGATGCCTATGGATTATGTTCCTCTCTAGGTGATTGGAGTCATTTTCAGTTGCTGGCATTGTAGTGCACCATTAAGGGGTGTTATCTTCCTGAGTATGACATCTTTCAAGAAAGACATTAGACCGAGGTCCCATCTGCCTGAGGTGGTGGATGCAAAAGATTTAACATCACTTATAAAAAAAGATAAATTTCCCCTAATCAGTTTAAATGTAACCTGGGTCTTTCTCCCTTGAAAAGAGGCTACTAACCTAGTGGGACTAATCTAGTTAACAAAGGATAACTAAGTAACTAACTAAATAAATAAATTATTATCTTTATTTATTATTCCTATTTGTTGACTGTGATTGTCTGACTGGACTGGGGGCCCTCATGCTTCTTCACAGTGACCTATGACTAGACTTCTGTAACAATAAGGATCCTGTTCTTCTTGATCTCCAACATTCAGAGAAGCTCAGTGGAATCAGAAACTTGCATGAAAGGCCATAACCTTCACTAGAACATAAACAGTACCTGCTGACATGACAGCTTTCCATCATTTGCAAATCAGCTATTTATTGAATACGCAGTCCCTGCATAACAAAAAAGCAACACATTATCTACTCACGGTGAGTGATGGATATTTGTTCAACCCTGGGATATGCAGTGGTGTTCTTTTTAATCCAGGCAGCTAGTAAGTATGAAAGTATA
Organism: Protopterus annectens; assembly: GCF_019279795.1. Classification (NCBI taxonomy): domain Eukaryota; kingdom Metazoa; phylum Chordata; order Ceratodontiformes; family Protopteridae; genus Protopterus; species Protopterus annectens. The sequence goes on from NC_056725.1 coordinate 1,557,777,358, forward strand.
TTGTCTTACACTGACTAGGTTTCTCAATAAATACATATTTACGTGCATACATACACACATGGTCATCAAGACTGAATACTTAGTATTTCCCTAAGAACCTGCCAAGTGGCTAAAGGGTGGGAAGGCAAGGGATGCAGCATGTAAATGCTTTTCATTCTTACAAATAATCAGTACCTTCCTGCTTCACCCCCAACACATGTAAATGGATGCTTCCCTATCAAGTTCCTGCCCTCTCCTGGTGATTACCTGCTGGGAGATGTGCCCCTGAAACAAACTTTCATCATCTATCAAGGAGAGGTGAGTAGGTCATAGCTTTGTCATTCCTCTTCATCTTCAATTGACCATTTGATATCTCAGCTGGTTTACTGGTGGGGCAAGTAGATACCTTGCTTCTGGGTCAACAGGTCAACAACTAGTGATGGATCTGGCAAACGTACTAATAAAGTCTGATATATGGGCACCAGTTTTTATTACAGGTATTAGATTAAAGTGCTCATTGTCTAGAAGCCATGCCAAGTAAGACCTCCGCAAATTCAACAATAAAGGAATTAATGTTTATGATTGTTACTGCAGGAGTTCTGAAGGTGTTCTAACAAAGCAAGGAACTTCACTTATGTCAAGGGTCATGAAGGGGTATACCAGCTTCTCCAAATAAGAGACCTCAGTATATTTGTTCACCATTCTCAACAGATGTTTGACCTAGTGCTGAAGTTAAGTAAGATATTAAGAATATACTACATCAAATATGTGAAAAGTTGGAAGAAATTGGAATTCACTTATAATGTCTGCAATCAGGGGAATGTTTCAGTTCTCCACAGGACTTGCACTATTGAGCCACTGTATGTAAGACACCCTGGAAGTTTCCTGGATAGAGTGAAAGAATTTTGGAAGCAGGAAAATGCTATCTTCTGCAGAATGAAGTAGTACTTTACACAAATTCAGGCAAGAAAAGGAGCTGTCATGTCAATAGTATGACAACATATGACAATGCCTGAGGACAGCTTTATTTTTAAACTGAGGATATTCATCTATTAAGTTAGATGAAATCAGTGATGAAATTAAAATTTAAATATACAACAAATTTAAACCAATTTTAATAGAAAGTTACTAGAAGGTTACCTTCTAAAGAACATCAGTACAAATTCCATTTCCATTTGAAAGTTTTTCCTCTTCATATCAGCCTAGATTCATCAGGCATTAAAAACATCATTTCTGACAATTGGAAAATCATCAAGGTAACCATGATTTGATAAGTATTATAGGTTCATAGGTACGTACTAGGCTATCTGCCAGAGGGCATTTATAAGCCTAGCTAGAGTGTGTCGGCTTTCGCCACCCCATTGATTAATTAACTGATCCTCTGTCAAGCAGAGCCAATGAAGTAATCCTAGGGGTGTATTTTCCACTTGTCAAGGTTTCTCTTGAAAAGTGTTAGTGAGGTGCTCTGCCTGATGTAATTTGGAATTTTGTTCCAAAGCATGGGGAGTCTCTGTGACAGGAATCTATCCCTCCAGTATGCTCTATTTATTGCTGTGGCGAAGTTTAGCTCACTAGAGCGCGTGGTTCTCAGTGACTTGGATTTCTTTAGGTGGAGCATGTCCATCAATTCTGAGTTGGACATGGCTTTGTAAGTCAGGCAAAGATCACCTCTGAGTAAGTGATATGCCACTGAGTACAGCCAGAGTTTTTTTTCAGTCGGGCTGCATAGGACATATGTTTGAGGCCAGTAATCCTTTTGGTGAGGTACTTTTGTGGTCTTTCCAGCTGTTGGAAGTGTCTTATGAGGTACATCCCAAATGGGGCATTGTACTCTATGATGGGTCTAATGAGTGATGAGTAGAGGGGCACTATAACCTCTTTATTTCTAGATGCGAACCCTTTAGTAATTAGATGGGCCACATAGAAGGATTTCCTAACTACTTTGGCAATATGATTGTCAAAGGAGAGATTACTATCTACCTGGGTCCTCAGATCTCTTATTACCTCTTCTGTATTAAAGGGGCTGCCACCTATGTGGTAATTCGTGGGTGTTTTGTTTTTCCCAAATGGGATGACTATGCATTTTTTGGCATTTAAATTGAGGCCATGACTTTGACACCTGGTGTCCATCTCAGTAAGGCCCTTTTGGAAGATGTCCGTGTCAGCCAGAGAGTCAATTATGGCTTCCAGTTTGCAGTCATCAGCGAACTTGGTTAGCCATAGTCCTCCTGTGTTTACCTGTACTTCTGAGAAGTATATGCCGAACAGTAGGGGTCCCAGGACCGAACCTTGCAGGACACCACTTGTGACTGGTTTAGAGTCGGACCTGGAGCCCGCTATTCTTACCGTGTGAGTTCTGTCTGTAAGCCAGTTGGCAACCCATCTCGTGACGTCGGGGTTTATATTCAGGCTGGTGAGTTTTTCTGTAATACCCGAGTGGGGAATGGTGTCAAAAGCCTTGGCGAGGTCAAGATAGACTGTGTGAACCGTCTATGGCCTTGGTGACTGTCTTGAAGAAGTCAACCAGGTTTAGTAGGCATGATCTGCCCTTAACAAAGCCGAACTGGATTGGCTTAAGTGCTTGGAAGTTTCCAATGTCTTTGTTAATGAGTTCCATGATGATGCGCTCCATAGCCTTGCAGACCAGGCTAGTCAGGCTTATGGGGCAATAGTTACCAGAGTCAGTTGTGGCCCATCCTTTGTGGAGAGGAATAACTGTTGCTGTGCACCATTCTATGGGCACGTAGCCTGTGGAGAGGTTGAGATTGAACAGCGTGTTTAGGTGGGGGGTTAGTTTGTTCTGTAGTTCATGAAAGACGCAGCCTGGGAAACCATCTGGTCCCACTGACGCAGTGTTTTTGGCTTTTGAAAGGACTGTTTTCACCTGTGCGTCTGTGATTTTTGGGACACTACACTTTTCCGGTATTGTTGTGGGCCCTTTTGGAGGTGAGAGGGGAGTGAAGTTTGCACTGAATCTATCTGCCAGGATGTTGGCAATATCAGTAGGTTCAGTATATTTTGTGCTATTTTGCACTAGTTCAGTGAATATCTGCAAGTTACTACTTAGATTCTTAACATAGCTAAAGAAGGCTTTCTGGTTATCTTTCAAAGTTAGCTTTGGATGATTTCATGAGGGACCTTAGTTTCTTACTGTTACTGATCAAGGATGTCTTTCCTTCTTGGGATTTTCTTTTTTTCTGAACTAGTTTCCTCCTTCTATTGTATAGCCTTTTTATTGCAGGGGTCCACCAAACTGGTTTCCTTCTCTTAAAGAAGATAGTCTTGGTTTTGCTAGGGATGGCATGATCCATGCATTCTTGTAGGTGCTCATAGAGTGCATTTGTAAAGGTTTCGGCATCTTGGGCAGCGTTTTCCTTTAGCATGGGGGCTGTGAAACTTACCATCTCTGTCTTAAGTAAGGTGAAGTTTACTTTAGAAAAGTTGTTTTACTGTGGTTTCCTTAGTTGGGGATGGTGGTGGGGTGTGGACATCCAGAGTGATTAGTTTATGGTCTGATCTAAACAGTGATGGGTTGATCTTCGGTGTGGAACACCTGTCATCCATGTTGGTGATGACCAGGTCCAATATGTTTTCACATCTGGTAGGGGAGTTTACCAGCTGATCCATGGCATTTGAGCTGATGAATTCCAGGAAGCGCTGGGCCTGGGAATTTCTACTTGAGTAGTTTTCCCAGTGAATGGTAGGGTAATTGAAATTGCCTAATATCAGGGTGTTCGGTAGGACCTTCATGTTTTCCAGTGTCTTCAGAAAGGTGGAGTGGTGTTCCTGGGTCATGGACGATGATCTGTAGCAGGCCACAATTTGCATTGCAGATTTGCCCAATGTTAGTTGCACATGGATGATCTCAGTGGTATCATGCTGCACCACTAACCTGGAGGTGTAGGTATCCTTGATGAATATGGATACACCCCTTCCTTTTGTAATTCGGTCCATGTTCTGTGGCCGAAATGTGTGGTATGAGTTGTAGCCCAGTAGTGCTGGGGTGCTCTCTGGAGCCTTGAACCAGGTTTCAGTTACTGCACAGACGTCGACGTTCTCCATACTGACGAGTGCTTCAAGCGTGTGCATTTTGATATTTAAACTCCTGGCGTTGAATAGCATAACCCTCAGTTTTTTGTTAATTGTGCTGTTTACAGAGGTGGGTTTGACTTTTGAGCCTTGCCTAAAAAAGGCACTATAGTGGCAGCAAGGGCCTTGGCCAGTATTCGAAAGCCTAGGGATGACAGGTGCAAGCAGTCTCTTGCGAAGCAACACGGTTTGTCGAGCATGTCGTCCCAGGCTGACAGACACTGGATCCCCTCTGAATGACACCAGAAACTTGGCCAATTGTTGAAATTTATCATTTTTTCTTTATAGTGAGGTATCATTTTTGGTGAGGGCAGGATGCTACTCAGGGTCAGGGTCATACCAACATAGGCTGCATGTTCAGAGAGCTCTTCCATGTCTCTTTTCATGTAGTCCAGGGAGGTACGTCTCAGGTCATTCACACCAACATGAACCATGACAGTCATATTTGTACTTGTTCTGGAGTGACCTGAGTGCTTGTGTTATGTGGCGGATTCTGGCTCCCGACAGGCAGCTAACAGTAACCTTCTGCTTGTCCAGCCTAGTGAGTGGGACGTCAGTGTGCCTGACTATAGAGTCACCTATTACTAGTGTGTTAGGTATGTTATTTCGTCTTAAGGGCTGTGATTGTGTGGCACACTGATTTTGTGTTTTATGTGTTGTCTGGTTTGTGACGGGAAGTGCAGGTTGTTTGGATGTCTGCTTCGGAGGTCTTTGATGCTTTTGCAGGTTTTTATTTTAGAGCCTCCGAGTATGATTTTGTGTATTCATGTGTATATTTTACCAGTGCTGTTTTAGTAGGTCTATGTGCGGCTGGAGGTGTGGTGCAAGTGTTAACCTTCTCCTCTTGACTGTCTGTTCCAGTCTTGGGTGGAGACAGCTTAGCTTCCAGTTTGTCTGTATAATTGCATCTCTCGCATATGTTAGCGTTTTGTGGTAGGAAGAGAAGGTTGTCTGTGTACATGAGGCAGTTATAACACTGCCTCAGAATACCCAGATTCACCAGCTGGACTGGAGAGTGCATTTGAAGTTGCCCTTTGGTCATGCCTGAATATTAGGGTGAGCTGCTTAGTCGCTTGGTTGGTGAGGGGTGAATAAAGAGCCTTGCTCTGCTGGGCAATCAGTGTCAGGGTATATTAGTGCTTGCTATTAGGTCTGAGCAAGTGCTGGGCTGTAAGATGCTTTTTGAGTGCTTAGGTTGAGAGTTAGACTAGTTTCAAGGGAAAAACTGAAGAGGAGACTTAGTGGAGCCAGGAATAATTTAACCGTAGCTAACCGGCACTGCCCAGTGTGCAAAACCATGCAAAAGCGTTTTTATAGTAGGGAAATGAAAGAGAGAGGAATTAACCAAAAATGGCCAATAAACTACTAACTTCTTGGCTGGAACCACTCCTCCAGGGACAGATAGGTTGCTCAAAGCTCCCCTCTCTCACAGGTGAACAGAGAAACTTCCTTCTATCCAAGTAAAGTATGGGCAACTCAGAAACTAGTATCACAGCCCTGAATACAGCACTAGCCTGAAAACTGGACTACACTAGCTTAAAAAGGTGGGAAACAAGTAATTTTTTGTCTTTTTTTTTTTTAAAAAGATAAGGCAAAAACACTAAAAAATACACTTAAAACAGCTTTAAACTACTACAAACGATCAGAAAAGGCTATCGCGTTTTAGTGTGTAGCCTACAACAGTTAAACAAATTATTTAAACAAAAAACAACTTTTTAAAAGTGCAGACAGTCAAATATTGGCACACATCCTAAATGTATCTATAAGAGGACAAAACATTTGAAAAGTATATTTGAGAAAAATAATTACAGCATCTGACATGATTTAATATCTTCATTTGGTAGACATTTCGATAAAAATAGTAAGTTTTGTAAATACATAAACATGGGGCATAATGTTTAACAGACTCAGGACAGTTCAGTAGGAGTGGTTTACTTAGCAAGTTGCTATTATTGCAATACCTTCCATGTTGGTTAAACCACTAGGAAGCTCTAAGAAAGCATAAACAAACATGATAGGTATTGTCAACAATGATTTCACCAATGCTATGGCTAAGCATAAAAACTCTTGTGATGATTTTAAACAAATTTATATTTTTTTATACTGGATCATGTAATGACAGACTTAAATATGGAAGACACTAATAATATTTTAGAAATCAAAGAAGTAATGTGGCAGAGTCGTTTAGGTGCTGTGAAGTCATCAGGTTTAAACAGATTAATCAACACAAAATGTCTTTTGAAGGCATGGAGAATATAATATGATAGTATTACAGTTATTATAGCTGATGTAGTTATTTTGTTTAATATTGTTTTTATTATCAAATGTTTTACTTTTAATGGTCAATTAATTGTTTGTGGACTCTGTCAGCTGACCCCAGAGAGCATGCAACTTTTAAGTGGTATTTCAATAGTCATTTTTAAAAATAGGTTTTATTCTTTTTTGTCAAAAACATTTTTATTTTATTTATTTTATTTATTTGACAAAGAGCTGACTAACCTAGTTAGGATGTTTAGTGAGCGGGGATATCCAAGTGATATTTTAGAGAAAATACATTCTGAAATTGTTGTTAAAAGAAAACTGACCTTTAAACCTATATTAAAGGGAGTGCTATTTAATACAGCCTTAGAGCAAACCACACCAACACAAGGGTGATGATTCTTCCATACAACCCCATGGCGGAGGAAGTGAAGTCAATTTTGACTGATACTTGGATTAGTGTACTCAATAATGACAACATTAAAATATTAGGTGATAGACCTATTATTACATATAGTCGAGGTAGAAATTTAAAGGAAACAATGGAAAGGGACAACAGGATGGATATATATACAAATTCCAAAATGAGTAAATGTGGGGCTTGTTCAGCTTGTAAATTTATTAACAATGGACCTTATGTTGTTGTTCACAACTTTAATAGAACTATAAAATGCCCAGGATATGTCAACTGTAATACAAAGATGGTCATTTATATAGCCACATGTTTAAGCTGTCCGACCTTCTACATAGGAAAAACTATTAGAAAATTGAGACTAAGAATTAATGAGCACATTAGAGATATTAAAAATAAAAAAACCTCTAACGCTCTATTTATGCATAGTCAGATTTGTTCTAATTTTAATAAATTTATATTTTTTGTTGTTGATAGGGTTCCAATAAGGGACAGGGGAGGTGATTTCAAGTCTCTGTTAGAAGTCAAGGAATGTTTATGGCAACTTAGGCTTGAAGCCACAAAACCTCCCGGAATTAATGATCATATCTCTATATCTAGTATGTTGAAAATGAAGTCATATTGTATTTAAGAGTTTATTGTTTTAGAATAGCACCAAACGTATAAACATATGTATACAATGTTTAGAACATATACTTGATTTTTATTGTTAGTAACATCATTATTTTAACGTGGTATTGTTCGTACAGAGCATTAATTATTTATTTTATTTTATTTATTTTACATTTGTTGACCGGGCTAGTCTAACTGGATATTTGTCCATTTTCAGTAGAGGCCCGGGGAGAAAAGCTCCAGCATGAACAGTAAAACAAAGTTAACAACATATAAGAAAGACATGTATGAAAACAGTACAGTGGTAGCATTGGTTAAAAGAAATAATATAGTAATAAAATTATAGGATAGACATTATGCTAAAAGTTAAACTAAGTAAAACAAAACAGGTATTGCACATCAGAGTAAAGTAATAATATAGTAATAAAATTATAGGATAGACATTATGCTAAAAGTTAAACTAAGTAAAACAAAACAGGTATTGCACATCAGAGTAAAGTATTTGTAATTTATCCTCTTACTATGAAAAAAAAGTAACAAGATTTAGAGGCCTAGGTTGGAGGCCTAAGTTAGGGGAGTGGGGAAAGGGGAATGAGTAGAAGGGAAAAAGATTTCAGTCTGGGTTAGCACAAGGACAAAGCCACTGAGTTTTAAGATGTTCTTTAATATGTTTTTTAAATAGAGAAGTAGAAGCTAGGTTAGAAAGTTCAGGAGGGAGCTGATTCCAGTTTTTACCTATAGTGTTTGAGAACAGTGAGTCGCCAGCTTTGTTGTTAGATTTAATCAAGGAGACCAGGAGTTTATTAGCAGAACGTAGAGTAGCTAGATTTTTATAAGGTGAAATCAGATTAGTGAGGATAGGGGTATCATTGGGGTGGTATAGGATCTTTTGAGTGATAAGTAACTGTTGACAGAGTATGTGGTTATGCAATTCTAGCCATCCTAGTTGTTTGAGGTTAAGACAGTGGTGAGTTTTGAAGGGAGTACATGTAATGAATCTAGCTATGCTATTGCAACAGGTAGAAAGTTTGGTGATGTTGTTTTTTGATAGGTTAGTATATATAGCAGAGGCATAGAAAACGGTAGAGATGAGGTGGGTCTGGGCAATGGTTTTCCTGGCTGAGGGGGGTAAGGAAGGGTTTAATTCTATAGAGAGTACCAAGTTTTTTGTTAACAGAATTTATGGTGGCGTTAATATGGTAATCATAATTAAGACGATTGTCAATTGTAACACCTAGTAGGCATTGTTTATTTTTGGTTCAGTAGGGAATCAATTTGTTTATTTAATGCTTTACACTTTTATTTAGGTAGAAGTACTATTTATGTTCTGATTGGTGGATTAGGAGGTGTGTGCATGACGTGTTTAGGGATTTAAAGTCTGTTTGAAGCAGTTACTAATCAACTCTGATGAAGCCTGTTTTAAATTGTACGGGTGAAAGCGCTTAGTACTTTATTGTTTTTAACAAAAGTTTTTCAACAAAAGTTTCTTATGGAATTTACTTATTGTTCAATGCTTTTTTAATTCGGGGTCTATGGATTCCAAATAAAGCTCTTTTCGGTTTGGAATACAGTTTGGTGGTATTTTATCAGTTTCATTGGTATTTGATTTTTATTTTGTTTTCATTATAAACATACCCAAATGTACATATAACAAATGCAATAAAACAATAACAAAACTATTTACAATATTTACATTCATCCATGATAAACAATCATTTTATCCATGAGAAGTTATCAGTATTTGTTCAAAAGGTTTTCAGATTGTGGCCATGCTATTTTTTATGAGTACTGTTATGAGTTCTATAACAAATGGATGGCAGTTCTTTTTTACAAACAACATTTGCTAAATTAATAAAATCTTTAAACATCAAATCTTGTTTACTTTTCCTGTTCAAAGTAATAACTTTTCTGGCAATTGCAAGAATTGACCAAAGATACTTAATCTGAGATTTAGGTATTACATTAGGTATAGCAACGTTGAATAGGATTAGTGAGTTAGAAATATGACAGTTATCAGACCATAAAGCATTTACAAAATATCTGAAGTCTTTCCAGTATTGAACATTTCTACATTCAATGAACATGTGAACCCAGCTGGCCTCTAGTAATTCATCACATTTCCAACATTTACTTTTACTGTTTCTGAGTAGAAGATTTATTTTATGTGGCGTATAGGAACTCCTATTCATAAATTTCCATGTATACTATCTCCAATATAATGAAGAAGAGGTACTATACGTAGAATTCAATAACATTTTTTTGGATTCATCAGATATTTGTTCTCCGTTAATCTTTACATAGTAATTCCAAAAATCTGAGTCCAACTTTAGACTGTCTTCTCTTAATATCTTATAGATAGGTGAGATCAATAAATTTTGATTATCTGTCTTTTCAAGACATGTAATAAAAAGCTGACTCAAACTAGGTATAGATTCAGTCTCTAGGTTGAGTGATACTCTCATTTTATTTTCTATAAACTGCTGTAATGAGTGTATAAGTAACCAACTGTCTTGACTATTATCAAAACTACATAAAAGAGAGTTTAGTGGTTTAATACTCTTATTTTCAATAAACCGATGCCAGAATATCAAGTTATTTTCCTTTAATTTTTTGCATCACATTGATGTTGAAAGAATCTAGGCAATCAGGGGAGTATGCTACAGGGGATATAAGAAATAGAAATTGTTTAATATTGTAATTGCAATCAATTATATTTTTAAAGTTATTAAATATTTGATTAATGCCATAAGAAAAATGATCCAACTTTTTATTAAATAAACAAAATTCATGTAAAAGCCAATGAACTTATTCCATATTGTTCCTTAAATTGATTTTCTATAGTTCTGACATCAGTTATATGAATCTCATGTATTGTTTTCCAGCCAGATATATAGGTAGGTGTGATCCAATGTAATATTACATTAATTATAACTGATTTGGAATAAAGATCTAAGCTAAGGAATGCTATCCCATCACTGCTCCAAGCTCTAATGTGCCATTTATATACAATCCTCGGTTTTAAGGGGAACCATAAAAATTTAAGTAGCATGGAGTCTAATTTTTTAAATAAGTTTTTGAGAGGGGGTAGTATCAATGACTGTATATAAAAAAACATTTTAGGTAAAATTATCATTTTAATTAGAGAGACCCTATCCTCCATTGTGAAGAACATTTTATTCCATATTTTGATTAGTTCACTAATGGTGGTTATTAAATTATTGTAGTTTAGTTTAACAGACTCTTTCCATGTACTCTTTATATTGACACCCACATATTCTAATACATCATTCTCCCAATTAAACAGGCTATTCTCTCTTAGGTTTTTGATGATCTTTTTGTTAATTAGTAATGTTTTGGATTTATTATGATTAAATTTAAGCCCTGGAATTCTTTCAAACTTGCTTAGGGTATTTATAACATCATGCAAAGAACCATCAGTATCATCGAACGTTAACAATATATTATCAGCAAATAATTGTATCTTAGGACAATAGTCCTTATTAATTTGAAAGCCTTTTATATTTTACTTGTTTCTGATATATGCATCAAAAGTTTCCATTGAAAGAGCAAACAATAATGGTGGCAAAGGACAACCTTGTCTAGTTCCCTTGAGGATTTCTAGTGGTGAGGATAGACACGATCTGATTTTCATATAACCTTGTGCCCCACTATAAATTTTCATTAATTAGTTGACAAAATCTGAGGAGAATTCAAAAACAACCAGAATTGTTTGTAGATAAGACCAACTAATAGAATCAAAAGCCTTTTCTATGTCTAGGCTGATAATAGTTGTTTTTTTTTAATATTTGCATGATATCTCTATTAATGATAGTAATTTAATAATTTTATCTTGCACTTTTCTATGAAGAATAAACCCTGTCTGATCATTATGTATTAGATTAGGTAATATTTTCTTTATCCTATTAGCTAATATTGCCATGAAAATTTTATAATCAGTGTTTAGTAATGAAAATGGCCTATATGAATCACAAGATTACCTTGTTTTAATATGGGGGAGATAATTGAGTATTTCCACGATGGGGGTGTTATACATTTTTGTTTAACCATAGTAAAGGCACTCATCATTTTCTTTATTATATATTCAGGAAAAATCTTACATAGTTTAGGAATTATTCCATCCAGTCCTGGAGCTTTATTATCTTTTACATTTTTTATTTGCACTTTCACTTCTGTTAGTGTTATTTGTTTATTTAATATGTTATTTTGTTGCACTGACATCTTAGTAGTTATATTTTCTTGAATAAAAGTATTTATTACATTATCTTTCTCCAAAAGTGGTGTGTTATTATTTATATCTTTATAGTAGTTTTTGAACACTTCTAATATGCCCATTAAGTTAGATGTACTCTTAACTGAACCATCACTTTTATATTTAATCTCATTAATAAGATTTTGATTATTTTTTTTATCTTACCACTATTTTATGTAGATATTTGGGATTTATAGCATAAGGTTGTAATTTCAATTTTTCCAGGTTTATGGCTACCTTACGATTCAGAACTTCTAAGTATTTTTGATTTAACTTAGTAATTTCATTATGTGGTACTTTGTTATTTGGTTTTTCATCCATTTTTATATTGTCTATTTTTTTGTAAGTCTAAAAGTTCTTTGTCCCACTCTCTCCTTTTTTTAAGGTACCGAGATTTTATTTTACATACCATATATATATATATATATATATATATATATATATATATATATATATATATATATAAACTTTAAAGGTGTCCCATAGTATCACTATTATCATTTGTTTCCATAAACATATCTATTTCTTTCATTATCCATTCCCTAAAGTCATTTAACTTAGTTATGTAAGCAGGAATTCTCTGTAGAAATCTTAAATCATCAGTATGTGTAGTTAATGTAAAGTTTATAGCATTATGGACTGAAAGTGGACAAGTCATTATAGATGCATCGCTTATTTTAGAGCATATATTACTTGATACAAAGAACTTCAACATTTGTTTGTGTACCAAACCGATATGAATAGTGAGCACAGAATAAGGAATAATGTTCTCTTAGACCATGCATGTCTTTAAGGTTCATCTGGTTTGTAAAGTCATTTAACTTCTTGGCTTGAGATGTTAATTTTATTTTACCATTTTTAGAGGTATCATTGCCTGATAATAGGCAGTTAAAATCACCTGTTGCTATAATTTCCCTTTTTGCATTTAAAGTAATCCGGTCCAGATATTTGTCAGCATATTTAGTACTCAGTCCTGGTATCCAGCATGTATTAATCAAAGTATAATACTTCCTATTGATTTCCAAAATAACCATGTTCAGCATCCCATCTTTATCTGAAATTGTATCTATAATTCTTGCTATTGTATAAGTATTTTTCCATATAATAAGAGTGCCCCTTCTCTTAGTCTTAAAACATGAATCACCCAGAATGGTATAGCCACTGAATGAGTATTTTTGTAGATCTTTTTTAATAGATGGATTTCCTGTAAAAAGATGATCTGGGCTTTATGCATTTTGATATATTTAAGCAAAGCAGCCCTTTTGACATTATTGTTCAAACCATTAATATTTAATGATAAACATTTATAAGCCATTGACTATAATGTGTATGTTATTACTAACTAAAAGACCTTTCTTCCATGTTGACTTGAAATCTGCTGAAAACTTACTTATCATGGATGCATAACATGTATTAAGCACTACTTTCAAAAACCCAAAACTATTTACAAACACATACATGAAACATAAAGTTTCTGGTATAGTTAAAAACTTAACTAAACCATCCATCCACCACCTCTCCAATACCAAACAACAAAAATTATCCATCTCTGCTTAGAATATAGTATAAAAAAAGAAAAGCATCATGAAAGCAACTAAAAAAAATCTGAATCCATGAAATATACATTAGAATTAGAGTGTCTAATATATCTGAAGCTATATGAATATGTCACATATAATAACAGCACCTCTAATACGTAGATATGTCAGAAATACACATCATATCAAAGTATGTATAAACATTAGAACCTGAATGTTAAGAAGACTGTCATTATTTCCAAGACTTTTCAAGAAACATCAGATAATTTAACCATTTTGTCAGTCATCTATCTAACATTTTTCATGTAAGGATCTGTTGAATATATATATATATATATATATATATATATATATATATATATATATATATATATATATATATATATATATATATATATATATATATAAACACTTATTACAACATAACTATTATATTTTGCAATTATACACATAGTACTTATATGTATTAACAATATCTATGCTGACATCTTTCATCAGGAAGGGGGGGGGAGAGAAAAGTGGCCTCACAACCCTCTGTTTAATTACTAAAGGTTTAGTTATATAACATAAGTCTGATGTTAATATGCATAATGAGTTTTCTAATGCAGCTCCTAGTTCACTTGATGTCATTGTTATTAATAGTGTCAATAAATCTGCAAAATGCATGCATCTATAAGAGAACATAGGTATTTTCAAAGGAGTTAAACACTTTTATCAGAACTAATTATTTACCATTTAAAGTATCTAGTGAAGGATAACAGAATTTCAAGAGAAAATAATTCTAAGTACAACCATTTAACAAGTTCAAAAGGTCAAATGATGTCATCACTGTTGTTTCCTCAAGCTGCAGTTTCATAAACTTATTAAAAAGTATCTAAATAGGCTCATGCACAACAGAAGTTGTTTCTAGTGAAGAAAAAAGCATTTCTGGCAGGAAATTCAGATCTTGAAGCTTTTAGACTTTACAGAAAGCAAAAAAAAAAAAAAAAAAAAAAAAAAAAAAAGCACTCAAGCTGCCTTGCCAGTGCATGTCATGAATTCATGAATCTCCACAATGAGAACAGTCACACAGACCACCAGTTTCCTCAAAAAACATCAACATCATGAAAAAATTAACCCTTTCATATAAAAACAGCTATTTAGAAGTAGCAACAGTTGCCTCAAATCGGAAATCATATTATAACATTTCAATCATTCATCCACCAGTTAACCAGGCCAAAGAGAGAGAAAAAAAAGGAATCTAGTGTGTGTGTATATATATATATATATATATATATATATATATATATATATATATATATATGTATAAACTTATCTTTAGCTATCTATACGGTATTAATGTTTAAATATATCTAAACAAAGAGTCTAAAACATCTAGTTAGAAACACTAATCAGAAACAGTTTGTTACCCCACCACTGACCCACTAGAAAAAATGCACTTTGGTATTAAGTCAAATTATACTATTACTGAAGAATTAAAAGACATACATCATTTGTAGTTATTTAAAAGGGAAAAGCATGTACAGTACTTATAATGGGGAAAAGAGAGAAAAGGAATATTGGTAACAAAAAGGAATAGGAAGAAGGAAGAGAGAGAGAGAATGTTATTTAAATACTCAGTACTATATGTAATTAGAAGAAGTAGATATAGAAAGGAAAAGAGAAAGTTAATAATAAAAATTATTCACACTACCTTACAGCATAGAGACATTCCAGAATCAAATATATTATGATTCATAAAACAAAGCATTTAAAATTAGAATGAATTTATTCATTTGACCTTTAGTTTCTTAATTTTGTTTACTCCTTCCTTCATAGACCATGCATTTTTTGTTCCCTGTCTCTTCAAACTCTGGGATGGCCATTTCATTTATTCTATGCCTGACAGTATTTTCTTCTTTTGGATAAATTCTACTGCTTCTTGTAGAAAATCAAAGATCTTCACTCCTTCTGGCAATGTGATTTTTATTCTTGCAGGAAAAAGAATTTGAGCTTTAATATTGGCTTTTTTTAAGGACTTAGAGGAACACATTCTTTTCTTCTGGGTATGACTGTAGAGGTGTAGTCATTGTCAAAATGAATAACTTTTTCACCCATCTTGATAGGGGAACTAGTCCAAGCTGATTTCAGCACTAGGTCCTTGTCTTGTGAGGAAAGAAATCTAACTATTATAGACCTGGGGTTAGATGAACTCAGAGATGAAGCTGGATTTGCCAGGGACCGATGAGCCCTCTCAATTCCAAAAGAGAGGGATTCAGGGATGTTTAATGATGAAAACCACTTATTGAGGAAATGAATCATGTTAGCACCCTCTTCTTTCTCAGGAATTCCATATATTCTTATATTATTCCTCCTTGGTCTGCTTTCAAGGTCTTCCAGTTTCTCAATCAGACTGATGTTTTGTTTCAGAAAAAAAATATTGTGATGTTCAATTTCTGTCACTCTAGTATCTAGGTCAGTTACAGTTTCCTCTAAGGCAAGAATTCGTGCAGATTGTTTTATTACTATTCCATTTAGAAGTTCCAGTTGTTTACTGAATTCTTGTTTGATAATATCCATTTTGTTTTCGACTTTGTCCATTTTTAGTGACAGTTCTTGGATGTTTGTTATTACAAGATGTAATTCTTTCTTTATTGCACTCTCCTGATGGTTCTTCAAGTTGCTCATCTTGAGATCTCCAGTAGAAAACTTCTTGACAGGAATAATTAAAATATCCTCTTGACTATGCATTCATTTTTAGAAAATAATAAAGAGTATATGTTAATCTAACTTTTAGTATACTTTTAGTTAGATTTTTCTAAAAATTAAATTATATTTCCTGTCAGGATATTAAAATCTAAGCAGAGCTATGGAATTCTGCTGCTATAAGACTGGCATCTTGCAGAAGTTTTATTCTGCTGAAGTTCACTTTTTATTAAAGAACAAAAGCACTAAAATCAAATTGTCAGTCTTCTTAATAACAGTGTTATTGCATCTTGTTCTGTTTTTTTTCACTCCTTGTTATGTGTTTGTTTTGGAAGAGTTCATTGATTTATTATTTTGATTTTTGCGGATCACTTCCACTTGTATCTTTAAACAAAGATGGAATGGGAGGGGATGGTACAGGTACATAAGAAAAGGGTTAGTACTCAGGAAATAAAAAGAAAAATAAAAGTCACACAACGTACCTGAGATGCAAAGAAGGGTGAGGTGGAGTGTGGCTGGGTAGTTTTACTATGCAGTGCAAAGAGTGAGACTAAGAAGCTGGGAGAACTGCAGGTGATGATGTAGGAGTTGTGGGGGACATTGCTGACGTCACATAATCAAGGGACAAGACAATGAGAAACCTTTATATAAGCAGTTCAAGAACAATAAAAAATGCAGCTAGAAAGGTTAACTTCTTGATGAAATGAAAGCATAAACCCTATAAACATGAAATGAAGCAGTACAGCAAGGGACAAACAATGAATGAAGTATATATTCAGAGAAGATCAGCAGTTATAGCAACAAAAAACAGAAATGTGGTTACATTAACCTAAGATACATATGTAAACATACAGCAATCAACATCAATACATGGCATACCAGTAAATGCATATTGAATAGTAAACATTGCTATAGAAACTTGGTTAAATATAAGCAGAACGCATACCATCAGACAAACAACTGAAGACAAATTACAGTAGGGGAGTATTACTTTTTACATTATCTTGTCAATTCTTGGAGTAACCACCAAAGTGATTCCTGCTGTAAACAGTTTAAGCTTCTACAACCTGGGAAACTGTATATTTGTAAAGCACAATCGTACTGCCTTTCAGGCTACTTCATGTGGTATAAGATTCCTGTTTGTTGACAAATTAAACAGTAACTGCCTTAAGCACTGAATCATAGACAATTTTACTGTGACAAAAAAAGTACATTCATTTAAATATGTGAAGCAATTTTTGTTTTACTTGTTTGAATTGATTATTTTCTTACAATGAGAAGTCAGCAACACAAAACAAATGGCAAATAAATAAATACATCCATTGTCTATACTTATACAAGGCTCCTAAGGCCCAGAACTTCTTACCTGTATTCATCAGGTCAATACCCTCTTTCTCATCTTTCAAAACTATTCTAAAAGACTTCCTAGCTAAAATCTGGCTCTGTTCTTGCTCAAAACCAGAATAAACCATATGGGCCAGACTCAATAAAGCCTACACTAAGTGTACACTGAGTATACACGATATGTATTCAAGAAAAGTCTGATCACATTTTTTGTGCTATCTAGTCGCTCAGAAAGTTTACACTAAGTGTACATATAGTCTACACTTTGTGGTGACCTTTATGAATTACTGTCAATAATTAAAGCTGCAAAGATATAAGTAGAAAAATTAGGAGGAAGAAGGTGTGAGTTATGTCTGTGTTGTCCACTCACTCAGAACAGCGTACACTTAGTGTAGGCATTACTGAATCCCTATATGTGAACAAGTACCTTTTCTTTCCTTATACCTCCTTACTGTCTCTTCTTCACTTACTTCCTTATTGCTATCAAATTTTCTTCCCTGACTTCCTCTCTAAATAAACCATAAGCCTGTTTTCCCCTTTGCTTCATATTGCAATGTCTGTCTGTATTCATCATCATCTTCTTTCAGCTGTTCCCGTTAGGGGTCGCCACAGCGGATCATCTGTTTCCATTTCTTCCTGTCCTCTGCATCATGCTCTTTCACACCAACCGCCTGCATGTCCTCTCTCACCACATCCATAAACCTCATCTTAGGCCTTCCTCTTTTCCTCTTACCTGGCAGCTCCATCCTTAGCATCCTTTTCCCAATATACCCAGCATCCCTCCTCAGCACATGTCCAAACCAACGCAATCTCGCCTCTCTTGCTTTGTCTCCAAACTGTCCAACCTGAGCTGACCCTCTAATATACTGATTCCTAATCCTGTCCATCCTAGTCATACCCAGTGCAAATCTTAACATCTTTAACTCTGCCACATCCAGCTCTGACTCCTGTCTTTTCGACAATGCTACCGTCTCCAACCCATATAACATAGCTGGTCTCACTACCCTCTTGTAGACCTTCCCTTTCACTCTTATTGGTACCCGTCTGTCACAAATCACTCCTGACACTCTTCTCCACCCATTCCATCCTGCCTGTACTCTCTTCTTCACCTCTCTTCCACACTCACCATTACTCTGAACTGTTGATTCCAAGTATTTAAACTCATCCACCTTTACCAAATCTACTCCCTGCATCCTCACCATTCCTCTACCCTCCCTCTCATTTACACACATATATTCTGTTTTAGCCCTGCTGACCTTCATTCCTCTCCTCTCTAAAGCATATCTCCACCTCTCCAGGGTCTCCTCAACCTGGTCCCTACTCTCACTACATAACACAATGTCATCTGCAAACATCATAGTCCATGGGGCCTCCTGTCTAATCTCATCTGTCAACCTGTCCATCACCACTGCAAATAAGAAAGGGCTCAGAGCTGATCCTTGATGTAATCCCACCTCCACCTTAAACGTATCTGTCACTCCCACTGCAGTCCTCACCAATGTCACTATTAGACTAACTTATCTTTAATTGCTATACAAACTGTTTAAAATTTCTCTTAATATTAAATGATTGTTATATAACTTGTATTGATTCTTAACCAATATGTTATATTACGTCTAATTTGTTATAATGATTTAAACTGCAGATGTTTTTGTTTTATTTTTGAAGACTGTAAAATTATTGTTCTTAAAATGTTTTGTAATAATTTGGAGCTTTTCTCCCTGGGCTTCCACTGAAAATGGGCTTCTTGGTAATCAAATGCCAATAAATAAATAAATACACAGTACATATGTAACTATAACAATACTTAGAATGCTATTTCTCTTTTTCAAAACACACACAGTGCAAGAAGAAGGAACCATCCATTTTGGGAGTTTATTATAGGAGAATAAGATAATGAGCCGTTAACAAGTTTCATCCTGTAGTCCACAGTTTGATTCCCTCCACCTCTATTCGCTCAATGTATGAGTTAAAACAGGTTACTTAACCTGATAATGCTCTCAGCGTAACCCTGAAAAGAGGTGCCTGCTTAGTGGGTTTACTTGATTAACAAATAAAAATTCTGTTTTTTATTCATTTGTTATACTTATTGCATGTCACATAATCAACTGCTTGTACACTTAATAAAGTTATATCTAAATAAATGGTGTAATCACTGACATAACATGGCATTACCACAATACATAAAACTGACTATTTTTATAAAAACAAGCAAAAATATATAGTAGATACACACACACACACACACATACCAACATGAGCATAAAGTGCAGCGGCTAAAAAAGTACAGTTTAAGTGGTCATGTAAATGTGATTTGGAGACATTTTAAGCCACAATGAGGAAGACCTCACTATCAGCTAATTTGCATGTCTCTGAACTGCCGTTATATACCACCAGTGCTATACAGCACTGCCCGGTGGCAATTACCATTGGCAGCCCAAGCATCTTATTGGCACGGGTACACACACACACACACACACACACACACACACACACACACCAAACCCCTAACCAACCCTCCTATTGCGATCACCCAGGCAGAGATACACACATAAACTGAGTCATTTGAGACCACCCAAACCCCTGCTTGCTTGAATACACACTTACACACACACACACACACACACACACACACACACTCAGAAATACACAAACATTCTCACACACGCACACACAAACATACTCATAGAAATACACAAACATGCCCACACACACAGAAATACACAAACATGCTCATGCACACACACACACACTCACTCACTCATAGAAATACACAAATATGCTCTCACACACATGGACGAGCACACACACACATACAATCACACACACAGGCATACAGTGCTCCTGAAAAACCCACTTGATTATACTCATGGAGACTCACACCCATTTACCCTTCCCATACACAGACACACACTATTGAGCCCTCCAACTGTGATCACCCAGGCAGACACACACGCACACACACACACACACACACACACACACACACACACACACACACACACACACACACACACACTGAGTAATCTGAGAAAACTCATACCCCTGCATGCCTAAATACAAACTTGCACACACACACACACACACACACACACACACACACACACACACACACACACACACACACACACACACACACACACTTTTACACAAATACACACATTTATACACATACACACTTCCACACACATAGACACATTCACACACATAAACACTTCCACACATACATACACACACACACACACACACACACACACACACACACACACACACACACACACACACACACACAAATTCACACTCATCACTACATCTTTACTGCCTCTTATCAGACCTTACCTTTAAATGATCTCCCTGACTATAATGGGAAACTGCAGCGTTTTGGCCATGTTCTAAATCTCGTCTGCCTAACTCCATTTTTGCAGGCATTTTGGGGGGTAAGTGTATGGCTAATTAGCATTTAACACCCCCCCCCATGAATGTCTCATTAGCATTTAGCAGGACATGGAGATGGCTCATCATGGTGATTCTACTGACTATGCAGAATCATTGAGGTGGACCTTTCTCTAAATCAGAAAGCACATCTCCCAGGGGTTCGCCACTTGTGTTAGGGCTTAACACTGATGGTAGCACTTTTTGAATCCCAGGAAACACAAACACAAAGGTCATTCCTTTTTTTCCAAAATATATTTATTAAAATATTTTTGACTGAAAAACAGTAACATATATTTCAAAATTATGAACATATATTTAGTCTTAATTCCAATTTAATTGGGTTAATATTATTAACTATTTAATCAAACTGCTCAACAAAGAAAACTCTGCTAAACCTAACTAACCTTTGTATACTATATACAAGGTATATTATTTATCACTAAAACAAATCTAAACTATTACTAAGCATATCCAAGGTATTTTCAATGTAATTTGACAGAGCGGTTAACTGCATTTTTTCAAAAATATTGAAAATTTAAAACAAACTTTATAATTCACAGATATGTCTATATTCTTGACAAAGTATCATTTTTCATATTCATATAAAATAATGGTTATATTTAAAAAGACAGAGGATAAAGGTGAAATTGTATTTGCCAGTTTCTAGTGATGATTTCTTTACAATGGCTAGAAGATGCCAAAGGACAGGATACTGATATTTGTTTACTGTAGAGGGGATTGAAATATTAAACATGACTAAATATTTGGTTTATTTGTAGTTCTCTATCGAAATGTATGGGAAAATGTTTGAAATTTATTTAAAAAATGTGTTAATGTATGACAGTCACAAAACAAAATATTCACTTCTTTGTATTTGTCCAATTTTGTACAGGATAAGGTATGCATTATGAATACATCTCCATGTATTTACCTTACAAATTAGATAGGATATAGTCTTTTTAACTGATATTAATAATACAGAGACTACTTCCTAACTGAATAATGCACTCCAGGCATAGGGAAATAATGGACGTATCAGGAGTGGGAGTCTCTCCAACTGAAATGTCAAGCCTCACAAAACCCGTAAATGGTCTATTATCTCCCTGCAATCCTGACCCTGCTTTGCAGCTATGCTTATGTAATCTGTCAAGATGCAAATGGACTCTTCCAGATGTCTTTAAGTGTATCCTCTGAAGATATTAAAAGTGACTCTTCCAAGAAGTGAATCCTGTGATACCCACCTCCAATTAACTATATTTACTGTTTTACTCCGCTGTTTTATACATGCTGCCTACAAGAACTAGCCTCTACACTGACTGACTTACTAATTTTTGCACTGCATTACATGCAATGCTAAAGTCTGGTAAGAACACATCCACAGTTCCCTTCTGGTGTATTACTTTGCTCTACTAGTCAAAAATGTTTATATATCTGGCTATGCAGCACACTGGGCTAATATTATTAGCTGCCAACAAGCTGTATGTAGTAAACCTGTTATATTCTGTTGCTCTAAACTTTCATTCTGTGAGTTTGAGCATGCCAATTAAACAGACCAAAGCTTCTTGGTCATCCTAGTACATCATCTGAGAATTATCTGAATTAAGAATAACTAAATTACAATAAATGACATGATACAAACTTCTAACTTGGAATTATGCTGCATTATTCTTTGTGCGTTCTGCTGACCACCAAATTCTCAACAATTTTCACCACAAGCAGAGCACCAAAATAACATGCCATTGATCATACTACTCCCAAGTCTTGTGGAGGTGAACCAGATTAACATGTCTGTGATCATACTACTCCCAGTCTTGTAGAGGTGAACCAGATTAACATGTCTGTGATAATACTACTCCCAGTCTTGTAAAAGTGAACCAGATTGACATGTCTGTGATCATACTACTCTCAATCTTGTAAAGGTGAACCAGATTAACATGTCTGTGATCATACAACTCCCAGTCTTGTGGAGGTGAACCAGATTAACATGTCTGTGATCATACTACTCCCAGTCTTGTAAAGGTGAAAGAGATTAACATGTCTGTGATCATACTACTCCCAGTCTTGTAAAGGTGAAAGAGATTAACATGTCTGTGATCATACAACTCCCAGTTTTCTGGAGGTGAACCAGATTAACATGTCTCTGATCATACTACTCCCAGTCTTGTAAAGGTGAACCAGATTACCATGTCTGTGATCATACAACTCCCAGTCTTGTGGAGGTGAACCAGATTAACATGTCTGTGATCATACTACTCCCAGTCTTGTAAAGGTGAACCAGATTAACATGTCTGTGATCATATAACTCCCAGTTTTGTGGAGGTGAACCAGATTAACATGTCTGTGATCATACTACTCCCAGTCTTGTAAAGGTGAACCAGATTAACATGTCTGTGATCATACAACTCCCAGTCTTGTGGAGGTGAACCAGATTAACATGTCTGTGATAATACTACTCCCAGCCTTGTAAAGGTGAACCAGATTAACATGCCTGTGATCATACTACTCCAAGTCTTATAAAGGTGAAAGAGATTAACATGTCTGTGATCATACTACTCCCAGTGTTGTAAAGGTGAACCAGATTAACATGTCTGTGATCATACTACTCCCAGTGTTGTAAAGGTGAACCAGATTAACATGTTTGTGATCATACTGCACCCAGTCTTGTGGAGGTGAACCAGATTAACATGTCTGTGATCATACTATTCCAAGTCTTATAACGGTGAAAGAGATTAACATGTCTGTGATCATACTACTCCCAGTGTTGTAAAGGTGAACCAGATTAACATGTTTGTGATCATACTGCTCCCAGTCTTGTGGAGGTGAACCAGATTAACATGTCTGTGATCATACTACTCTCAGTCTTGTGGCGGTGAACCAGATTAACATGTCTGTGATCATACAACTCTCAGTCTTGTGGCGGTGAACCAGATTAACATGTCTGTGATCATACTACTCTCAATCTTGTGGAGGTAAACAAGATTTGCCCTCTTCTTTTCCACTGTCACTACATTTTCATTGTCATGAATTACTGAAAGGGTAACCAGTGGTGTTGTTAGCTTTGGTCTTCCAGAATTCTGAATGCCCTTGGTTTCAGTGCTTTGCCCATTGTGAGTGCTGGCCTGCTACATGACCATTGCTTGCAGGACAGAGACAGTTTCAAAAATCCAGTTTAGACTGTCTTTTTTAAGAATAATGTGTTTTCACTGTTGTCTTCATGTGACTTCTAATCTTCATTAAAACGCACAAATAGTCCTGATTTTTCTTGCTTTACTTAACCAGTCGACCTCTAAACTATGTTATTTATTCCTTCTTTGTATGGTTAACAAAACGTTTGCATTTCCTATTGGGATTTCTTTCTCTACTTCTTTCTATGTGAACGTTACTGAAGCCTGATTGGGTTTTTCTATGTTGCCTTATGCTTTCTACATGTCAGATTTTTCTTCTTAAGTATCATATTAAGCATCATATTATCTTGTCTTCAATTTGATATTGTAATATCCATCAGAGAATTTTCACTGAGGCTGATGAAGACACAGGGATTGGTTCTAACTGATTTGTAATGGCTTTTAAAAACTCACACTATATTACTGAACACCTACTGACAAGAGCTATTCTTCTGACAAGTAACAAAAGAGGGACTTTATTGTGATAACAGCAAACTTAGAAAAGCATGTTGTACTACAAAGCCTGCTTGTTTGCAATTACTACATGCTGTTATGCTTCTTAAATTAAAATCAATACCCTCATGTGGTGACTGAAAGAGTATTAGCCTGATGGCTTATTCACAATTTCACTCTAAATTGGTACAGTACAAAGGCCTTGTAGAAAGATAATGGTGCTAGTAGATGGAGATGCATACTAGAACAACACTTATTCTTATAATGCTGTGAACTGTAGACAATCAAATTCACAACCGAGAGGGTAATAACCTGCACTCTTGGATCACGAAAAAGGACAAAACAGCAGTGTAGAAATTGATGAAGCAGCGGTAGATCTAAAGTGTTTAGTAAGAGCTATTAGAATAGTTCCAGAAATATAACAATATCACATTTTGTTTATATGACTGATTCTTCTTTGAGGGGGTAAATAGCTTTGTGACTGCACAACAGAAATTGACCCATCTCTGTTACAGCTACTAAACATTATGAGAAACACAGTATATACTGGCATCAATCTCTGCCAAACGAGAATGCTATTATTCATAACAAAGTAGCATGACACAGAAAATAACTTTAGAGATAGGAAGCAGAACACAAATGTGTGTTACTGGAAGTGTGCTTTTATCTGAATTTCTACCCACTGATTTAAAAAATAAAACAGTCTATTCTGGTGTCATTATATGGCTATGAATGGTTCCGGATATTTGATTTCAGAATGTAAGCATTCCTTTGTTTTTACTTTTCTCTTACAACCTGTTTATTTTATCTGTCTGTTTATCTATCTGATCTAGTGATCTGTTTATTAATGTTGCGGTTTTTCATTCTCAGTTAACAAGACTATGCTCAGTAAATGAAAAGTATACTCCACATATTTGTACTAGATGGAAATTATATTGTTATAACACTACATGAAACTGATAGTATGCTTTTAAAGTAGGCCAGAATTTCCGGTATAGTATGGTGTGCTTTGGTGAATTGTGACAGGCATCATAGCCAAGCCTGGCTTGACATTTTACTATAACTTCCTAAAGGATTTATTATGACCAGCTGCATGTCCCTCAGATGAGATGCAATTAGCCACATCAAAAATGTTGCACAACCAAGTCGCACTACAAACTGCCAAGTGAAAAAAAAAGAAACATTGATATATATCAGAAAGTAGTCTGACATGGGAGCAAACACTAGCATCCTACATTATATAACTCTTGATGTTGCACTAACGTGGAGGAAAGGGAAAACGTATACATTCACCAAGATCACAAACCAAAACCCCTTGTAAACGGACCTCCATCAAGAAACTATTAAATTAATTGTGCTTGACACACACACACACATATATATATATATATAGAGAGAGAGAGAGAGGGAGAGAGAGAGCAGTTTGCAAGCAATAGGATGGGCAGTATGGAATGGTGTCTGAGATATATTTTTTCCAAAACCAAGATTACAGGCTTATACTTCTACAGCAAGCTTTACACAGACAGCCATTATGCTAGTAGCAAAAAATGCAACTGAATAACAATTGCAATTGTTATGCATACTGTGCATTTTGCATTCACAACTTTCTGCACACACAAGGAAGTCAAAGATTCAAACTGTTTTCCATGGTACAGCTAAAGCCAAGTTACTTTTTTCTACCTTGTCATGCCTGTTTTTACATAGGTTTTGAAAAACCTCTATAGAGATGTCATCAGATCATACCAATAACTGAGACAAGAAGCATAAATGATGTGCTATTTCACTGTTGTTGTTCGGTGCTATAGTAATAGTAATAAAAAGTAGTCTATGAGCATCGATGAACGGTCAAATGTTCATGAGGAAAGAAAATGCATTCTGCACACAAACGTATGAAGGAACAACTTTCAGAATGTACTATAGCCCACTGTAGAATTTACAATACTCATTAAATGCAGACAAATGTAATTCAATTTGTTGAACTGCATGCATACATGCACACATGCAGACATACATACATTATACAGCGGATTCAGTAACTGCATCCAATTTGCAATCAGCTCTGAGCTTGGACAGCCAGAGGCCCTTGACATTAGCCTTCACCTCAGAGAAGGAGCAAAACTCAAAGGTGATACTTTCTTCAGTTTAAGTACAGTTTATTCACAGTAAATGAAAAATGAAAGTTCTCTTTCTAAAATGATTTAAATGATCTGCACAGGCTAGGCGTGTGCCAGGATCATTTATTTAATACTCCGAAAAGTATGGAAAGCCCTGAACTGAGAGATATGAGCTGTGCTGCTTTTGGTGTCTGTCAGGTGATCCAAACAATGTTTTTATCAAAAAGGGAAGAAGAAAAAAGTTACTATTTTTTTTTTTCTAATATTGATGAACTCACACTTGCCTGTGTTTTATGTTATTTAATTGTGCTTTTAAAGCTTTTTGCTCTTTTTATCAAAAAAACAAAATCCTGGTTGTTATTTCTGTCTGGTCTAAGGGTATAGCCATGTATTTTTACTTACCATATTGGCAGCATTAAGATACTCTGCAGGGTCTGTGCCTCATTCAAGCATTTCAACACACAGTACTGCTTTTTGATCAAAGTACATTTACTTGTAACTTTCTGCCTGTTCTGGTGCCATTAGCTTGTAGCTGTAGTTGCAATAGATGTGGTGGTGTGATTTTGCTGGAGGATCTGTGCTCATCCAACCGTTATACTGCATTTTCTGTCGGATAATGTTTTTTTTTATCATTTGTCTGCTCAGAACTGCACTTACTATGATTACTGCGTGTGTTGCAGCTGCTACTTCTCTTTAATTATATCACTGTTACAGTTTACTGCTCCTTCATTTGCTTGGGTAATTTCACTCTCTGCTTGCCCTGACTGTAAAAGTTGTTGTTGTTGTGTCTTTCTGCTTTTCCCGGTTCGAGGTCACCACAGCGGAACTCCGGTCCGCTAATGATTGGCAGAAGATTTTTACATGCTGAGTTGCCAGCCCTGACACACAACCTTCAACGAAGGTACGTCCATTCACGCATGTCTCCACACAGAAGACGATCTAGCTGAGAATTGAACCGGACAGCGTCTTACTGTGAGGCGACAACGCTACCGCAGCACCACCACCGCAAATCCTAAATGTCTATCTGGTCTGGGCTCCCAGACTGGTGTCTTAGTCGCAGTGGTGAGGGAACTGTGCTTTGAGTCTCAGAACTGCACTGGCTGATTTGTTGGCTACTTTTGTTTGGGCTCTTCTTTAACTTGTTTCCTGTAATTTGTACTGAGCTGAGCCTGCCCATGTATTTTAGTCAAGACTCTGAGAAGTGTGTAAAGCCACAGATTGAGACATATGAGCTGCTCTGATTTTGGTGTCCTCTAGGCATTCCAAACAACATTTTTCTTCAAAAAAGGAACACAAAAAAGATATGCAGAGCAGTTGTTAGTAAACAGCTGCTAATCTAAGTTAAAGGCTTACCTAACCTGTGCTGAGTGCAAGTACGTACCTCATGCTACAGTAAAACCAAGACCAGGATTGTCCATACATTCCAGCCCTAGTAACTCGGCACCCCATTCTCTACAGTAGCTTATGGTAACCCTTGCATCCAAAAGCAAATTCCTGCCTCCTGAGTCTTTTCCTCTCAAATCTATGGACTGGCATCCCCCTACATTTTCTGTAGCCAGACGG
This sequence comes from Protopterus annectens, assembly GCF_019279795.1. NCBI lineage: Eukaryota > Metazoa > Chordata > Ceratodontiformes > Protopteridae > Protopterus > Protopterus annectens. Next base: position 1,557,805,275 of record NC_056725.1, read on the forward strand.
AATGAGCTAAGAATCTTGACAGACAATGTAGAAATTGTCTCATGCTGACTGACAATTTCCTAGTACTCAAAAACATACTGCAGAGCATGATGGATGCATGTATACAATGCTACTGGAGGCAAACATTTCACACATTTATAACTCTGACATCAGGGTTGTCAACAACACACTAAACAACACTTGCACAACATAGCACATATAAACTTTAATGTGCTGAGGCTCTTAAGATTAACTTCCTTAATCCTCAAAGGTCTTCAGGATGCAACACAGGCAATAACATACCTTGGCAACACTCTAGCCCTACAAAATCTACCACTTTATATAGTGCAGGGGTACCAAAATCATGGATGCTAAGCACATAAGGCAGGCACACCTCTACCCATCCAAACATCCTAGTCATTGATGCATACAGATGCATGTCACTAGGCTGAACAAGGAAAGAATGACATTTAGTTGGTGTGTGGTGCCAGGATCTTCCAAATCACTCACGCACTCAAGTCTTTGAATAACAGGTACAGGTATGACTCTGTTCATTCCTTCATAGTTTAGTACAAAGTTAGCTGCCTGTGTGGGTAATTGTAAGCTTGAGAATCAAATCCTTGTGTCTGTAAGATAAACACCTTAACCATTATGTCAACCATCAACCCCCAAAGGTAGCTGGACCATACAGGGATTGAATCCACAACTTTGGTGTTATTAGCACCACACTCTAACCAAATGAGCTAACCACCAGCCTCTGTGGATATCAATGACTTGACAAGTACCCTCCTGAATTATATGAAGACAGACATGAAGGAACTCTCAGACTGTGTGTCCCAGGGAGGTATGAAACTAGCACTGAACAGCATTCTACCTTCATCAAGAATTATGCCAGAACATGAGAAAAAAAATAATAATAAATAACTGACTGCAAAAATGGATTAGTTTTTGGTGTCATTCCAAGATGGTCCAATATTTGTCAGCCTGGGGAGTATATGTTCAACAAACATCATAGATTTGTCAGGGATTGCCTGCACCTGTTCCCTCCAGGCTTTCTTATATTAGCAAAGACCTTCTCCACCCATATAGTACCTTTTATAGTCAATGCCAACCAGGTAAAACTACCAACATAACAACAAAAGCAAGAGAAAATATGAAAGTGTTGCGGCTCAATTCTAGGAGGCTACACAAGACACTACACTTTGTACAAGCTCCCTTCACCCTGGAGAATGCTGACATCTATTTTTGTGTCTGAGACAATGTTTAAAGTGGCAGAGATCACTCCAGCTGTGCATTATAACTCCTGCCATACCTTTAGACAAGCCACTTTACGGGAGGGAAAAAAAGTGGAGGCATCTCAATCTTCATCCATGACAGATTCATATCAAGGCTAGTGAAGCGGCCTGATGCACTAGAGCTTTGTCATGCCCAAATCACTCTCAGGATGGTCACATATCATATATTGGCTAGCTATAGAACCCCCTGTATATCCCAAGAAAACCACAGCACATATCCATAAGAGCTGGATTCTCTCAGTATTTATTCCAACACCATCTTTCTAGTTGATTTTTAACTACACTGTTATTGACTGGGAATCTGACACTACCACTAATGCACAAGCACAGATATTCCTGGTCTTTGTCAATAGCAATACCCTAGAACAACTAGTCAGGCTACTCACTAGAAGAAACATCATGTTGGACCTTGTTCTTACCAATATGGGTACAGCTTGTACCATTTCTTGTGTATTATCATGCCTTGTTAGGTCTGATCATAAAGGCAACTCCTTTAATAACGAAAAGATAAAGTGAACAAGCTCTAGCCTAGGGAGTACGCCTTCACCATATGAAAATGAAAAGCCACAATAAGGCTACTCCCTCCACGTGGTAGCTAGCTCCAAGATGGTCCGTTTAGCGGGTATTATATATCCCCTTTCTTGTAGTTGCTGGTATGCAAGAACTACATATGTATCCCAGGTCCTTCCTTAAATAAAAACAATTTTTTAATTCTGTTCAGTTAAAAACGACAAATTGCCTACTTCAAAGTACTGGTTCAAACACTAATAACACTTTCCTCGGAGCAAATTTCTTGTTATAGTAACTTGGCTCAATATGATACGAAATTACTCATTCATTGGAAGTCACTTCCAGCTACCTTTCTTCCTTGAGTGAAAAACCTCCATTCACTGACAACTATATTAAAAAATTGTTTTTATTTAAGGAAGGACCAAGGAAATGGCCTCACTTAAGAAGTTTAAGCAGGTCTCAGATTTAACCTTTAGACCCGCTGATAAAGGGGGTGGTACTATAATTATGAACAAGGCTGATTATACTTCTTTAATGCTTAGTATGCTATCTGATGGAGACACCTATAGGAATATTTCTCAAAAGGATATACCGTTACCCACTATTTTTTGGATTAAAGGAGCTTTTTTACTACAATTTTGCTACGTTGTTTGACTGCTTCATGGACTTTTAACTACAAGTGTCTTATTCTAATATTTGCTATTTTAATATTTGCTTACTGCCTTTTGGATTTTCAAGTGTGTCTTTTTTACATCGTGGTAGAGATCAGGTTACTGTTTCTACATTTACTGTTTCTACATTTACAATTTTTTAATTCTGTTCAGTTAAAAACGACAAATTGCCTACTTCAAAGTACTGGTTCAAACACTAATAACACTTTCCTCGGAGCAAATTTCTTGTTATAGTAACTTGGCTCAATATGATACGAAATTACTCATTCATTGGAAGTCACTTCCAGCTACCTTTCTTCCTTGAGTGAAAAACCTCCATTCACTGACAACTATATTAAAAAATTGTTTTTATTTAAGGAAGGACCTGGGATACATATGTAGTGCTTGCATACCAGCAACTACAAGAAAGGGGATATATAATACCCGCTAAACTGACCATCTTGGAGCTAGCTACCATGTGGAGGGAGTAGCCTTATTGTGGCTTTTCACTCCTTTAATAATGGTTATAATAATAATGGCTCATGGTACCTTTAGAAACTTTTCTAAGACAAACTAAATACTCCTAAAAGATACTTTGGCAAGCTTCAAATCCTCACCAAATCCTTAATATTCTGCTGCTTATGTGGAATCATACCCCACCAAACTGTACCAGCATTTAAACAGCTGCATAGATGCAGAAGTTCCCTGCAGAAACAAGTGCAGAACAAACCCAAACATAAACCCTCCATGGTGGAAGTATATAATCAACCAACTATACAATAAAAAGGAAGAAAATATTGGCCAAAGTTAAGAAGAGCAATTCCCCAAATAATAGAGCTTTTGTCACTGAATTAAACAAGCAGCACAGGGGCCTAGTTACCTCCACCAGAAACACATGTGAGGTGAAGACAGCCACCCAAGTTAAAGATATTCACAAGGCCTTTTTAAGATATGTTCAAAATCTCAGGAGCACAATGCAGCAATATACTGAGCTGATTGTAAACTATGGCACCATCACCGAAATCACAGCTAACCTACTGGCTGATAAATTTAGCTGAAAATTTACCCCTCTCTCCCCTCACCTATCCCACAAGAAATAACTGAAACTGATGCCACCACCAGCCTTCACATATGACCAAGTCCTAAAAGTGCTTTTAGAAGCTAAAAATAATGCATCAGTGGATCCTGACAATATCCCTAGATGCATCCCGAATAGCACAAATCATGACTTAGCTAAGTCTTTAATAACACTGTATAACCTCAGCTTCAGTACAGGCTATGCAACAAGCAAATGGAGAACAGCAGCTGTCATCCTCTGCTCAATAAGGACCCTCTGCTGATCCAGCCAATTACAGACCCATAAGTCTGATCAGCTTTACGTGTAAAGCTATGGAAAGGATTATGAAGGAGTTAATCAATGAGATAGGGAGCCTGCATACACTGGATCCATCTCTGTTTGGATTCATTAAAGGCAGTTCTTGCTTACTCAACCTGGTGGACTTCTTTGAAAGTTTCACCAAGGCAATGGATGAAGTTAAAACAGTACACACCAACTATCTCAGCCAGGCCTAGTCCTTTGACAGAATCACCAACTCAAGCATAGTAGAAAAGCTAAGCAAACTAGGAATAAACACAGTCACCTTCTGGCTTGCCACTTGGCTGAAAGACAGAATTTAAGAGATCAAATTAGTGGAAGCTACCTCCAAAAAGAGATCAGCCACCAGTAGAGTATCCCAGGGCTCAGTGTGCTAGCACCTCTCCTGTTTGTCATCTACTTTTTGGAAGAGAAAGCCAATACTAAAAGATTCTGGCTAACTAGGTTTGCGGATGACTGGAAAGATGGATGTAGCTATAGTATCCCCAAAAGACTTAGCTATCCTGCAGGAATGATTGCCCCAATCAAATAACTGGAACCAGAATCACGGACTAAAGCTAAATACCAAAAAATACGTCACTGTATCCTTTATTAAGTTGGCTCTCTCAGGGGAACTATCACATTGAGAATGCACCCCTAAAAGTTGACCCATTTGTTCAGGATTTGAGAACTTATGTGGACAGTTAACTTTCGATCACATGTCCACTGTGGTCAGGAACTCCTATACTCCAAAGCTTATTAAGAAGGGGATTGCTTATAGGTTTAGGAATGTCACTGTCCCCCTCTATTCTTCCCTCATAAGACCAATCATTAAGTATAATGCTCACTTGTGAATATATCTGTCCAAACATATGGAACAACTGGAATGCCCACAGAGATACCTTACAAAAAGGATACTCAGCTCAAACAATTAGCCATACATAGACCATGTCAAAACTCTATCTCTATACTTGGTCTCCTACAGACTGCTAACAGGTAATATGTGTTTGGCATACAAGGCATTCTTTGACCAAGGCCTGTTGGACCAACTGCTCATCAACAAATCAAATATCATTAAAAATACTTGGTCCATGGGTCTAAGCCTCCTCTGCAATATCAGCAGAATGGTGTAGAGATGCAAATATATCATGTAGAGGATACCATTATGTTGGAACACTCAGCATCCATGTAAATCAAAGTACATCCATATCTGTATTGAAGTGTAACTTGGATCTATGGATAGGAAATAGGAAATTTACCTCAGGGCTGTTCCCTACTCTACTAATGGATAGATGCAGCTACTAGATGGTAAATATCAGGCTTGAGGCCTTATAAATATTTTTGCATTATCACTATGGGTAATATAAATCAAGTCCATGAAGGGGTAAAGTTAATTTAAACACCATAAGGATTGGGAAATTTGCTAGGCTTAAAATGTCAGAAAAGGGTAGCTAGCCTACTACTAAGCTATGAACGTATAATGCAGTCTTACATAACTCACAATTCAGTATTCAGAACTTCCACAGTTCTCTTTTAATCCAAAGTCTGTGAAAAATAAACAGAGTAGTTTTTCAACTCTTCAAGTGAAACTGCATTAAATTCATCCATGTGTAGTTTTCTAGTTAAGTGCCTTCAGACTTTTTTTGAAGAAAGAATGTGCAAAATGTTGATCTTCAAACTATCAGTCTGAAAAGACTGACACTCACTACATCGAAACAAAAAAAGACATTTTTTTGCAGGAGGGCAGGCTGCCTCTGCAGCACCTACATCCATTACTGCTTATTTCTACATTTGTAACTCTGAGACTGCACTATAGTAGGGAAAAGGCAAATTCCCAGTCTCAACTCTACTGTCAACTGTGTACTGTGAACTTATAAAAACAGATACTATCAGAAACCTCTCAAATGTTGCAGAACATCCATAATTTTGCTTTGCATTTTCACAATGTCCCAAAAAATGTCAGATAATTACAGTCAAAACAACTCCAGACATTAAAATTTCTCACAAGGGAATGTACCTCAAATGTTTGATATTTTGAACATTCGACCAATTAACTCCACAATCAAAATGTCTGATATTTTGAACGTTGATCAAATGCCTGTAACCAATATGTGTGTGTATGTGTATAAATAAATATATATATATATAATTTTTGCACTGGCACTTGCTGATTACTTTCAGCAGGAGGGAATGTATTTTCCAATTTCCACAGAACTTAAAGGTACCAAAAATCTTTGCAAGAATAACCACCCCACCCACTTTGTGTAAGTACAAGTAAGGAAATAAGAAAGCAGTATATTTTATTTCTGTTTCCTTAACTCCTAAATTCAACTTGACACCATTAATCACCTTTAGACTCAAAAACGCAAATAGCAACCATAACATTTTTAGTCTTCCAAAAACAGTATGTCTGTTTTCTTTCTCTTCTACCAAAACACTTCAAATATCTAAAGAAAAACAATACATGGAAGAGTTTGACACAGAGTGTGGATTTACTCATGTCCAAGATATATTGATATCTGCTGCCTTTCTCAAATGGCTACTAAGAGTATTGCATACTCTACATATTCAGCTAGTAATACATCTGTAATATGTTGCATATACTGCACATAATATTTCAAACATCTTATATGACTTTTTACTGTTTTGATAATCTTTTTTCAAATGCTTTACACTGTTCTTTACTGCTGTTGTTATTATGTGATTATGTCTTTCTTGAATTTATATTCCGAGGCTGTCTATAAATGTCCAAGATGATTAGTGCTCTTTTCCATCCAACCAAATAAGTAAATACATGCTGTCAAGCATACTGTCACTTCCTCTAAAATAAATTTTGAGACAAAGAAATTACAAAGCACTTCTTTTGATTACAACTCACAAAGACCAAAATTCACCTAAATTATACTGTAGTAGTCAAAATTATACATGGATCCCCTTAATAAAGCCGACTTACCATTTTGTCGACATTCAAAACAGCGAGATGACAACATCACAAGTTTACAATCACGAACTCTTGGAATATCGTATTTCCTCCCAAGAAAGTAACCACTTGGCCACCATGGTGAACTTTGCCCTTTCTCCTCCGTAGTGTGATCTCGGAGTTGGTATATTTAGGTAAGGGTGGGGGGCAAAGCCCCCAACTTCGGTGGGTGTAATTTGCTTCTGTTTCTAATGTTATCACTGGTGGCCAAGTGGTTACTTTCCTGGAGAGGAAATATGATGTTCTGGGAGTTCGTGATTGTACACTTGTGACGTTGTCGTCTCGCTGTTTTCAATATCAATGAAATGGTAAGTCGACATTATAAATTAGAGCCATATATATATTATTTTTGCAGAGAACCAACTACTGTTCACCCTCCTATGTTAAAGCTTTCATCCCAGCACTCTCCTTAGTTATATATTACAACTTTAAGATGACAAAACATGAGAAAAAGGAAAATATTCCTGATACACACCACAGTGGTCTCACACAAAAAGTAATACCACACAGCCTACATTGGACCACAATATTCTATAAGCCAAGTGTAATGCTGAGGAAATACTATCAACAAACCCAAAAAAAAAAAAAAACAAGCGAGGAATACACCTTTAATATTTTAATAAAACAAACAACACAACGCAAAATTTTCGAGCAAAGCTCTTTCTCAATGCATAGAGTTTTTATTGTTGTTAGCTATGGAATACTTCAGTTACTGAACGTGGTTCTTGTTTCTGTCTGCTCTGAAATATTATCTACTCCAAATCATTAAACTGCTATTGATCAATGAAGTGTGGTTCCTACGCATGCATAGAATATGTTAATATATTCACATTTATGTGACTATATGTATATTGATGGAATTGCTTACACATTTACTAAATATCAAATAACAGGTCATTCTGGTAATAAATGCACAAAAGGAATGAAATCTAAAAATAATACTTATTTCTCAGTAAAAAAGTAATATCTTCTGTCATGTTAAATTTTAGCGTAAAAAATCATTTACTTGTTTAGGTAGACATTCACCACAAGTGTGAGAGTTTCCTGTGTTGTTAACCTTACAAAGTGTTAACTCTTGCAATGTGCTTATACAAGATTGAGCGTCTACATTTCTTGTCTTAAAATTACTGTAAGAATATCTAGAAGCCATATTAAGACATTGATTTTGTAGTCAGTGCTAAAGTCATGCAGAATAATCATTATAAGTCAATTAACTTAGCATTTAGGTTAAAACAAAAGGGTAGCTACTGCTTCTTTTCAGAATAAAACATAAGAAAAAGGGCAGTGCAAATGTCTCAAAATCCTTTAATAAAATCAAATAAAACACAAAGCTTTCAAGTCTCACAGGACTCTTCCTCAGTGTAGAAAAGGAGCAATTGCTACAATCCTATCAATATATACAATTTAAAATATAATTTAAAATACCCAACAGCAACTGAAAACTGAAGAATCAATCACGTCTACGAATATTAATTGTCGGTTCAGGCATTTAAAGAAATACAAACTCTACATACTATTTATAAATATATAAGTATTACTTATAAAAATATAACCTATACAAGCAAAATTGTAAATAATATACACATGTATGTATATCTATATCTAATCTATATATATATATATATATATATATATATATATATATATATATACATATACATATAGTTATGTGTACATATATATAAAAAAAAAAATATATATATATATATATATATATATATATATATATATATATATATATATATATATATATATAAAAGAAGAATGTAAAGGCCACAAGTGCATCCAAGGCATATTTACAGAGGTGTAGTAAGAAGTCAGCTACTTAGGGCTAACAGAGTAAACACAACTACTGAAGGGCTTACTAGACAGATAGATGCTATGGTTCATGATTTTACTTTAAGAAAATATAATACTAAAACTATTAATGATGGTATATTATTTATAAATTCTGGAAGTAGGTAAACTGTACTTATTAGGTAATATATTAGAAAATGGACCTACCACTGATAACCCGGAATGGTCTGTTAGGTACATTACTAAGTGCACTACACATACTACACAAGTTCAAAAGATTATTGAAAGAAATTGGGATATTCTAACATCTGATAATGAAGTTAAAAAAGTTGTAGGTGATAAACCCCTTTTTGTGTTTAACGAAAGAAAGAAATGTGAAACAACAGTTATGTTATAAGGATTTTGCCCTCTCTAATAGTACTACGCCTACTTTTGTTACTACTAGAAATCAGACAATGCCATGTTATAATTGTGTCTTTTGAAAATTTATTAATTCATCTAATGAATTTATTCATCCTATTTCTAAGAAAAAATTCATTTTTAATGTATATGTAACTTGTTTTACTGAGAATGTGGTTTATCTGGCAAATTGTGAAAAATGTATGTCATTATATAGGTAAAATTAATCAGAAGTTGAAAGACAGAATTGCTTCACATTTGTCAGAGATATGTAAATGCAATGAAACAAATGCATTATTTAAGCATATTATTATTTGCGGTATTGGGGAGGTGACTTGAAATAATAGAACTGAGGTTGAAGAATACAAATGGATAAATTATTTTAGAGCAGACTGCCCACCAGGGCTGAATAGTAAAAATAGCATTAAACCACTAGTGAGGAGAGTGTGTTGAGCAGATGGAAAGAGTACTTTGAGGGGTCGCCACAGCAGATCAACTGTTTCCATTTCTTCCTGTCCTCTGCATCTTGCTCTGTCACACCAACCACCTGCATGTCCTTTCTCACCACATCCATAAACCTTATCTTAGGCCTCCCTCTTTTCCTGTTACCTGGCAGCTTCATCCTTAGCATCTTTTTCCCAATATACTCTACATCCCTCCTCAGCACATATCCAAACTAACGTATTCTTGCCTCACTGGCTTTGTCTCCAAACCTTCCAACGTGGGCTGAGCCTCTAATATACTTATTCCTAATCCTGTCCATCCTCGTCACACCCAGTGCAAATCTTAACATCTTCAACTCTGACACGTCAAGCACTGACTCCTGCCTTTTTGTCAATGCCACTGTCTCCAACCCATATAACATAGCTGGTCTCACTACCCTCTTGTAGACGTTCCCTTTCACTCTTACTGATACTCGTCTGTCACAAATCACTCCTGACACTCTTCTCCACCCACTCCGTCCTGCCTGTACTCTCTTCTTCACCTCTCTTCCACACTCACCATTACTCTGAACTGTTGATCTCAAGTACTTAAACTCATCCAACTTCACCACCTCTACTCCCAGCATCCTCATCATTCCTCTATCCTCCCTCTCATTCACACACATACATTCTGTCATAGTCCTGCTGACCTTCATTCCTCTTCTCTCTAGAGAATATCTCCACCTCTCCAGGCTCTCCTCCACCTGTTCCCTGCTCTCACTACAGATGACAATGTCATCTGTAAACATTATAGTCCACGGGAACTCCTGCCTGATCTAATCTGTCAACCTGTCCATCACCATAGCAAATAAGAAAGGGCTCAGAGCTGATCCTTGATGTAATCACACCTCCACCTAAAACGCATCTGTCACTCCCACCGCAGACCTCACCGCTGTCAAACTACCCTCGTACATATCCTGTACCACTCTTACATACTTCTCTGACACTCCTGACTTCCTCATACAATACCACAACTCCTCTCTAGGCACCCTGTCATATGCTTTCTCTAAATCCACAGAGACACAATGCAACTCCTTCTAACCTTCTCTGTACTTCTCCATCAGCACTCTCAGAGCAAACATCGCATCTGTAGTGCTCTTTCCTGGCATGAAACCATACTGCTGATCACTAATCATCACCTCCCTTCTTAACCTAGCTTCCACTACTCTTTCCCATAACTTCATGCTGTGACTGATCAGTTTAATCCCTCTGTAGTTACTACAGCTGTGCACATTACCCTTATTCTTAAAAATCAGTACCAAAACACTTTTTCTCCATTCCTCAGGCATCCTCTCACTTTCCAAGATTTCATTAAACAATCTAGTTAAAAACTCCACTGCCATTTCACCTTAACACCTCCATGCTTCCACAGGTATGTCATCTGGACCAACAGCCTTTCCGTTCTTCATCCTCTTCATAGCTATCCTTACTTCCTCCTTGCTTATCCACTGCACTTCATGAATCACTATCCACACATCATCCAACCTTCTCTGCCTCTCATTCACTTCATTCATCAACCCCTCAAAGTACTTTTTTCATCTGCTCAACACACTCTCCTCACTTGTGAGTGTGTTTCCCTCATTATCCTTTATCATCCTTACCTGCT